>NC_135862.1:36418579-36503579 GCF_031162955.1 Sander vitreus
ATCCTTAGGCAATGATTTTGAGTGAGTTTTAGTGAATACTCAGCAGGACATTTAATCACCTCATTATTTCAACTTACAAGACTTTCAGGAATAATAGTTCTGAAATGGGTCTGAATATGATTTTAATTTTAAGGTGACTTATGTATTATATCAAATTGATGATACAAGATTAGTTGATTTCACCAAATTTCCATATAATGTGCATCATCAAACATTTCTTAGAATAATAATAATTCAAGGGAAATGAAGATTTAGACTGTAGTAGTTGTCCCAGTGTTATTGTGATAATATCTTGTCAGTCATCCATCATTTACTGTGTCCTCAGATCTTTGAATAAAAACGTGATGTGGGCCTGACACGAATTAAAAGAAACTGTTGAAGTTATTTTCCCTTTTATACACTTTGTTTTCATTCGAGCGAGCCACAGCAACTCCCAGAAAGGACTCGGCAGTGTTTGCTTGTTCTCTCTGTGTGAGCAACTCTCAGCGTCAGGGGTGGACGTGATATTTCAAACAGCACATCAGTGCGTTTATGTATTGGGTGCCCGGAAATTTTTCCAAATAAACACAGCTTGATTCGACCTGGGTGGGCAGACTTATCAAGCGACTAATTCTATAAACAGATGAGGGAATAACCCGGCACCTCATTGGTTGTTGGGCAGAGGTGGGGGGGGGGGGGGGCATGAGGGAGTTTCAGCGCAATGAAATTTTAATTAATGTGGGTGGGCTGAGAACACCGCCGACTGTTTATGATGGACAATTTATTTCCCAGTGCAAAGTCAACATAACATAGCAAACGTACAACAATTATTAACATTTTTCTGGGGGCCCTCATGAGGCTGGGGAGTCAGTCAGTGGCGGAGAGGAGCTCCGGGAGCAGGCTTAACTTTCCCCGGGACACAAAACAGTTTCCCCGGCGTCATGACTCTCTACCACGGCCGTCTGCCGTCTCTCGGAGTGCCATCGGCTCTGCGCTTCTCCGGCCCCCCGCTCATCTACTTGTACGGAGGGGACAGCGGAGGGGTCGTGCCTGCTGCCCTGAGCTTCATGCCGGCCCGCCAGGAGCCTCCGCAGAAGCCGCCCTACAGCTACATCGCGCTCATCGCCATGGCCATCAAGAGCGCACCGGAGCAGCGTGCGACGCTCAGCGGCATCTACCAGTTCATCATGGAGCGCTTCCCCTTTTATCACGATAACAAGCAGGGCTGGCAGAACTCCATCCGCCACAACCTCTCCCTGAATGACTGCTTCATCAAGGTGCCCAGAGAGAAGGGCCGGCCCGGCAAAGGCAGCTACTGGACCCTGGACACCAAGTGCCTGGATATGTTTGAGAACGGCAACTACCGTCGGAGGAAGAGGAAGACGAAGAGCCAGCAGGACGCTCTGGACTCAAAAGCCGGCGGGAACAAGCGCACGAAGGGCCCGGGCCCAACCAGGGACCCTCAATCCGCTCTGAGCCATAATACTGGCTCCGGGGCAGAGGAACCAGCGAGGCAGGATGCGGAGAGGATGGAGACACAAGGTGACACACAAGCGGTTCTCGTCCAGTTTAACCACGCGGAACTGTCGCAAAATCCCTCCATACAGAGACCTAAAGTGTCCCCTAACCAAGACACCCTCGGGAGGATGCGTGACGGCCCCCAGCCTACATGTCCCGCTCTGAGACATACTCCGCTGTGCATGGACCACCGGGAGCCAGAGGAGAGAAGGTCAGCGTTCAGCGGTAGAGAAAAAGAGAGAGGTCCGCTCTGCGCCGTCAGTTGCGCAGGAAACACAAACTTGGCTGCACTCGCGTGGGACAGGCCGAAAGGAAATGTACCGAGCAGGGATAAATCGAAAGCTTTTAGCATCGAGAGCATCTTGTCGAAAAGTGAAGACGAAATACGCAGCAGCGTCCACGGTTTGTCAGCGGAGACATGCGCAGAGCGCACAAGCCCCGAGTTCAGCTCGTCCGTACTACTCGGTGCTCGGCCGCATCAGTTGTACCAGATGAGATTCCCCTTCTGCTCTTACCTGTCACTCGCATACCCCGACAAAGTACTGCATTTTAAATGAGTACAACTATGAATTTCAAGACTTTAATGTATTTTACGCACGGATGCGTTTTAGCTTTGCTTGATACAAGACACCGTAATGTTCTACTCTTTTCAGGATCTTTGTCATCCTCATCATCTACAGAAATAGTCAGTCAATGACAAACAGCAGTCTTTTAGAATCATTTTTACCCATGCGTAATTGTCAGTGGTTGTTGTTTGTGGCTATTATTCCCAGAACTGTTGCTCCTCAAAGTCTATGGCTGCGCAATTTAATGCTTCACAAAACCAAAAGGTAAAAATATAAACGGATGTTGTCATTGTCGTGTGAATATTAAGGCAAAGCTCATATATAAAGTGTTTCTCTCTCCATTGATGATGATGAAAACCTTTAGAGTAAATATGCTATGTAGTAGTTCAGTGAATAATCTTGAACATCATGGCTTGGCCTGTGTAGCCTATGAACTCTAGAGATGCCACACAATATGAGAATAAAGTTTAGTACTCAATAATGTAATCAAATGCTATTTTACATTCCACTCTGCTCTGAATTCCATGTGCAAAATAAAGATTAGTTTGGTAATAAAGTGACAGCATTATTTATTTACAATTGTGGGTAAAATAGAAGACTTTTCGAATATTTGAACGAAATGTCACCTAAAGATTTCTCTTTTTTTATATATATATATATATATATATATATATATATATATATATATATATATATATATATAAAAAGAAACAGATAACATACATAGGCCTATGCCTTTATTTTTATTTTTTTTTACTTCTGAGATATAACGCTAATGATGTTCATTGAGTATTGCCAGCCAGGTCTCAACTGTAGAGGACTTTCAGATTTGCTGTCCTGCATCCTATTATTCAAAATACATGATTTATCCAAAGTTATTGGATAAAGAGATCAGGGATCCTAACATTATTTTCTCGCCAGCATTAACTTGAAATTGATAGTAAGATGCATCATTAGATAAGGAAACACAAACAGGATTACAAACAAATCAGCAATCATTCAATTAAAATGACTCCAAAAAAGTGACGAACCCTAAACAACATTTAGACTCATGATGAATCCACTGTGAAGGAGAATTGCACTGCATTCAGTCTAAAACGGTGCCTGAAATGGGCCAGTACTCACCAGTACTGACAGGGGCAGGAGCAGCGTGACATCACGGCGGAGAGCTTCCGCAGGAACCCGTCCCAGCTGCACCGGCTCCGCCCCTGGCTGTGGCGGGAGCTGACGGTGCTGTACGGCGTGCACGGCACGCTGGTGGACATTGTGCAGCGCATCATCATGGCGCGGCTGGCTACGAGATTACCAATCCGCAAGGTAATGTAACCCCATTGGTTCAGGTCCTATCCCCTGACTAATCAGCTATCCTAACCTTATAACCCTAACCTTATAACCACTCAAGGTCAAGGCCTAAACCCAACCAATCGAGCTGCTTCATAGCGCGGGTCTTGCCCCCAATTTCTACCGGTTGCGGAACGTCTGAGGATCCGCTCCGGAACGGTGGCGGAGTCATTAGGTTTCCATTATAAGGTTTAGGTGCAGCTAAATGAAGGTAAACCTAAATGTTTTTCTCAGATCTATTGATTGTAGTTGGACTTCTTCAGCTTTAAGTTTTGTCATTAAGCTTTCTGAGTTTATTTATTATCTGCTCGAGCTTTTCCAAAGTTACAGAAACAGATATGGAGATAATAACCGTCCAAAAGGATGTGCAATATGTTTTTATTATAGACCTTTTTCACAGCAGCCATTTTGACTTGTCATAGTAGGAAAAGCACAGCTGAAATTGATAACCTTAAGGATGGCTGCATTCCACTTAGGAGAGGTCCTGGTATTGTGCATGCTGACTCACTGAAATAGCTCACTGGGACACTTCGTTAAAGGGATATTTCACCGTTGGAAAGATGAATATATCTTTAAATTGGGTGTATTATGTAGTAGAAATGTGAATTTCTAAAAAGTTTAGAAATTGGTGGCTTCTAGGCCGAGAAAAGCCAGAAAATGTGTTTTTGGCTCATATGGATGAAAGACACCAAATCCCAGAATGCATTTGCTTCGCTGCTTTATGGTGTGTTCCATTTTTCTCAACGAACCGACTCGGACCTCGGATATGACGTCACTTCCACACTTTAGCGTTCTGGTATGTTTTGCGCGTCCGAGTCGGAGAAAAAACATGGACGCCACCCTGGAAAGCTGTTGCTATGGTAGCACTGGCCGAGTTAGCAACGCTAGCCACGTTAGCAAACAAGGCTTCATTCAATATTGCACTCACAACAAGACCGATTCCCATACCAACAGGCAGTGAAACAGACGCAGTAAGGTATTGCAGTAATACGAGTGATTAAAATCTTCATTTAAACAGCCAATGAAAACAATTCATACTACAAGTCACACAGGGCGCTGCCATCTTGGATTCCGTATCGGAATTCTTGCTCGGTGTCCTCACGGTTGTCCGAGTTCCGAGCTCGGAAATCCGAGAAAGGGGGAGCATGTTGGTGCGTGTTGCTAGGCAACGTCTGTCTTCCTAGTCGGAACTCCGACTCGGATAAATAATAGAACGCACCATTAGAGTCCACTCTCAAGCCACGCCTACCGTTACAGACAGACAGACAGTGAAACAGTCAACTCAACTCAAATGTGTTTTATTGTCATTTCAACCATATACACGAAACGTTTCACCGTGGCTCAAGTGGTGTTACACATTTAAAATATATAAAAATGACATACGAAACAGGTTACATTTAGATAGTGCGCACACATTGCTCCGTAAAGTTCAGCTAACGCATACTAGCATTAGCGCTTGGTGGGCTGTAAACACGATTATAAACACAGCCGTGAATTATAGTGGAATGTAGAATGGTCGACATTTAACAGTCACAAACTCCACCAGTTAGTTGGATACAAGCAGCTCATTTCTGCACAAGTCCGTGTTAACACAGACCGCCACCACTCTTACCTGGCGACAGAGAAACAGGCTGGATAGTCTGCTACACTGTTGTTCAGCCATGTTTCCACAACAACAAAAACACAGCAGTCTCTGAAGTCGCGTTGGGAGTTTCGTTGAAGTTGGATGTAGTCCAGTTTTTGTCTAATGAGCGGACACTTACAAGCAGGATTGATGGAACAGGTGGGCGGCTAGCGTTAGCTTTCCACCTAGCTAGGTTATACTCCAGCCCCCGTTCGCATTTCACCGCTGAGGATGTCGCCCCGTGATCGTCCGCTCCGGCCGCTGCTACGGCTGCCGCAGCTATATATATATATATATATATATATATATATATATATGTATGTGTGTGTGTGTGTATATATATATATATATATATATATATATATCCATATAGATGATACACACGGTGAAATGATAGATAATACAGTAGAAAACCACTTTGAGGATTTAATTTTTCTAAGTGCTCGTGCCGCCCGGGAATACTGGGGGAAAGCCGACAGTCCAACCCCCCCATGTTGGAAACATGCAGAAGTAGCTCCTACTACTGGCTGTAGTCCATAGCCTCTGGTAAATGCCTCTTATGACGCAAAATGACGATTTTTAAGCGCCATAAGAGGCTTTTTTTCCAGACCCACAATACAGAGATCTCTGGTCTCAGGGGGACATGAGGGAGGGAAGCACGGTCATTCAAAAAATACTACCGTGTTTCTGCTGATACAAAGCTTAATGCTAAATCGGTGAAGTATCCCTTTAACTTTATCAATTTCAGCTGTGCTTTTTCCTACTATGACAAGTCAAAATGTCTGCTGTGAAAAAAGGTCCGTGGTGGTTTGTCTTTTCTCTCTTTATTTCTTCTTGTCTTTAAGATTTGTGAGTGTTTTTTTTTAAAATTTATTATCTGCTCGAGCTTTTCCAACATTACAGACATATATATACATAGATATGGAGATATTAACTGTCCAAAAGGATGTGCAAGTATACGTTTTTATTATTGTGGTTTGTCTTTTCTCTCTTTTGTTTGCTCCAGAAGTATCAAAAACCTAAAATCAAAAAATGGTGAAAGAAATCCCCAAAAGTAAAAAAAAGAGCAATTAAAAAGTCATCCAGACTTTAATATTTAAAGTTTCTGTAACGTTTTATTTCTGACATGTGACGCTTCTTTAAATGTTTTTTTCTGGCTTTCTTTGACATGACAATGTTTTTTAATGCTCTTTATGTTTTGTTTCCTATGGGTTTTCCCCACATTGTTTTCGACACTTTTCGACACGTTTTTTTCTTTTTTTAAATATCACAACGTTTTTCTTGAAATTATCTTCTTTGATTTTGCTCGAAATGAAAAAGCTTTTAAAAAAGTTTTAAAAGTTTAAAAAAACTACAAAAATAGTGTAAAAATGTTGGGAAAAGCGATCCCTTAAAGTCTTGTTTTGTGTGTTTCTTTCTGTCCAGGATGTTGGATGCAGACAGGAAGCTGCCTCAGCCTGGCGGCGTGGGATGACGAGACTCCTGGCCCGTCCCTACACCACCGCTGGCGGGGCGCGGAGACGAGGACAAATGTCTGATCGTCGGCTACAGAAGAAGCCGATCGCCGAGCGGACGCCGAACTCATTCAGCTTTCCTCTGACAGCGTGGAGGAGGAGAAGACGGAGGAGAAACTTCCTCCGCTTGCCTTCCTACCCACAATCCCTCCCCTACACGTCCCTCGCCTGCAGGTATAATTATTCATTTTGATTATAGTTAATCTCTCATTACATACTTTTCAAACTTGTTCATTTTCCTTCAAATGAAGCCAGCAACAAAAAAACTACAAATCATATATTTGGGGTGTAGCGTCAGGCTTTCAGCATCCAGCATCCAGCATTCACACCGCAGTTTCTTCAGAAGTTATATTCTCTAGTTTAGCAGGTTTCTTCCTAAAATATCACAACTTTTTCCTGTCCCAGCTCCAGCTGCAGGGACGAGCCTGACAACGGTCCTAGACGACCAAACGACATGGCAAGCCGCCCAGAAAGGAAGTTGAGGAAGTTGGCGAGGAAGAGGCAGAAGATGAGGCAGAGAGAGCGAGACCGGGAGAGGAAGAGCGGTTTGCTGTCCAACCCAAACCGCTCCATCTTTCCCGCCATGATACATCACGGTTGTTAGGGGCGATGGCGCTCGCCATGTCTCTCTGTTGTTAAAAAAGAAAGTCCTAAATGAGCCTTTCTGAGCTGCAGCTTGTTGCAGAATGACACCTGCATGAAATCAGAGAGCTGTGCTGACAGCATCATTACAAACAGAGAGCAGCCGTGTCTAAATATAGGCCTGTAGCTTAGACACACAGCATTTGAAAAAGCTTGACTGTGCGGGGCTGGAGCTGTGCAAATCAGGAATGTTTGTTGAAATAAATAAACTTCCCCACATTTGAGGAGAGGAACTCACAATCACAAGCATTTCCTGTGTATAGGATTCTTTTGGCCAGACGTGTAAATAAAACATGATGAAAACCTCCGAAGGGAAGGAATGGAGGAAAGAAGAGAAGTGAGAGGTATCGGTTTAGCTGAACCCTTGGCAGTGGCGGTTCTACATTGAATTACACCCAGGGTGAGACCTCCTTCAAGCGTCCCCCCAAAAAAAAATTACTATATTATAGTGTATATTTATTTTAAGTTCTGATAACTTATACTGTCACATTTGGTGCAGAATTGTGTTCATTGTCTTTTGAAAAGGTTGGAGGTGGAGATTGTGCACCTTAAAAAGTGTTTCCTGTTGTAATTGCAATAGTTAAATAACTGGATTCTCTTAAGTGTGTTTTTCAAATGTTCTAATGAAAGATTTGTGCAATTGAGAAATATAATTTTCTCTTTCACTTATGTTATATATATATATATATATATATATAAATAAATGTGCCAAAAATATATACAATCAGATATATAAAAATTGTAACAATAGCAGAGCGCAACAATAATATCAAATATTAAAGTGCCCATATTATGAAAAAAACACTTTTTCTGGGATTTGGAGTGTTCTTTTGTGTCTCAGGTGCTTCCACACGCATACAAACTTTGAAAAAAATCCATCCATGCTGTTCTGAGTGAGATACGGTTTCTGAATGTGTCCTGTCTTCAGTCTCCGGGTCAGCTGGTCAAAATCGGCACGGCTTGTGACATCACAAGCTGAAACGAGCTAGCATGCTACCTCGTTCTCAATAGCAAAGCACTGCTACAACACACACTAGTTCACCATAATCTACAAAAGAACTACTTCCATGTGCGCCCTCATTCAGAAGTCTCCCAGCTAATCCTGCCTTGTAACTGACCGAAGTTGAAGAAACTGTCTATGGAGCTAGCTAGCTGACATGATCTACATCTGAGCTACTGAGCATGTGCGAGTGCAATCAAAGATAGTACAGAAGAAGAAGAAAAGAGGTCTCACTCTGTAGCTAAAACAGAGACCAGCTGAAAAGAGGATCTGCAGCAGTGAGAGAGAGCTGTGCAGTACAACATGTAAACCTATTCTGGTACAACCTTAAAATACAATTATGAACCTGAAAATGAGCATAATATAGGCACTTTAAGAATAATATACAAATAAAATATAGAATAAATAGGCCTATTCTAAATAGCACAAATCCTTCATCACACAAATGTGTAAACACACTAAAGAGAATCTAACTGTTACACTATAGCACTAAGAACAGAAAACTCAAACTCAAACTAAAACCTGACCTTTCTGGCCTTCCTTGATACAAAATCATCAATGATGTTATTGTATGAAATCTGCTCCCCTATTGAATGCTTACGGGCGCATGCCCTTTAAAAAATAAAAGTAGTCCAAAAATGTTTGCATTTCACACGGCCGACACGAACACACACGCCTATCAACTCCATAACAAAGCCGTAAAGTCTTTCAACTCAGGATAGGACTGAGCTGAAAAGTTTAAGTGACACATAACCGTGATCAGCTTCGTGGGTGCTCAGTATTAGCAGAGCACCAACGGTATCGGCGCCTATGCCCAGCAACCCGTCCGACCCAGAGGTGAACTGTCGACCCCCCCGCCCCTTTCCCCTTCTCACACAGCTTCTCTGTGCAGTGTGCACCTTCTCAGCAAGCAGCGGCGCAAATTTGCCAATTCCCCACATGGTGAAATGATATATAATACAGTAGAAAACCGCTTCGAGGATTTTTTTTTTTAAGTGCTCGTGCCGCCCCCCATAAGTCATAAAAAAATGCGCCCCGGGCGGCTGCCCGCTTCGCCCGTGCCATAAACCTCCACTGACCCTTGGTTATTTGTCTCTTTTAGGATTTGGGTGCATTTCGTATTAACACATGAAGCACTAATAATTGGCTCCCCTTGCTCTTCATCCTTCAGCGATCTCCAAAGTCTTCTAAAAGCAAAGCCAATTAATACATGTTAGTTATCAGATGGTCTCTGTGAGTGTTTGAACAGTCAAAGATTCTCGTGAGAAAGCGGCGCAGACAAAAGGGAAATCCTCTCAGATTGATTTGTTATTGGAGAAAACAAACTGTGCTGTTGGGTTGCGGTCAGAAATATTCAACATGCACCGAGCATTAGCACCAGTCTGAACTCTCGAGCAGGGACATGGAGGAGAGTTGGCTGCTTTTCCTCTAAGCCAGGGGGTCTTCAACGTTTTTTAAGCCAAGGCTGAGAGTGACAGATCAGGGACCCCCTACTAAGATAAGATAAGATAAGATAACACTTTATTGTCTGTTCACACAGAAAATGTTCTTGCATCATCTGCTCCAACAATCAACGGATAAAAACCAAACAACAAAAAACATCTGTATGGTCATCCAACAACACCCTACATATATTATATATTGTATCAAATGAAGTTGCATATTTAACCGGGCCTACAATAACGTGCAGGGTGGCCTAAAGCTTTTAAACATACCTTTTTAGTGCATAGAATACTAAACTATTAAAATAATTATTATTGGCATGATTTTATAAATAACGTTTTAATATTGAATACACAGTACATGTGGCACAGTGAATCCTTAGGAGAAAAATAAATTATGATAGAGGAAGTTGGTTAATTAATTAACAATGTTTTATGGAGAAGGGGTGGGATGAAATAAGTGTGTACTTCTTCACACTCCTTTCTCAGACGTGTTTTTTTCATGATGTATCTATGTTATCTACAGTATATCATTATTTTCTGTATGAGCTGATTTTCAGGTTTTTTTTACATGTTCGAAATGCATTTCAAAGTAAGAAAGATAGAAAGAAAGGAGTAACTGTGTGTGTTGATGGCTACCTAGGGACCACCTATAGGCAGGCAAGCCTGTCATTCTAATGCTAATAATAAATTAGATTCATGTTGACATTTAAAAAAAACTAAAAACTAAATGTATAATTTGGTAGATATTGAAGATATTAATTGCTTTATTCTCTTAGATTAAGTTTCTTCCCTGACTTTGTGATTCCTTTACTTTGTCTTAAAAATGAAAGCTCTTGCTTACAATGTTAACAGAACCTCATGCTTAAATACCATCAGTGGTGAAAGAAGTATCCGGAGCCTTTATTTAAATAAAAGTACTAATACCACAGTGTAAAAATCTGTGGTCTCTGGGATTGGTTTAAAGAAATGCCAATAAACCAGAAGCTTGTTTTTTTCCCATCCCACAATACTGTGTGGACTAGCCAGGTGGAGGAAGGTCTGGCTAAGCGAGACTATTCTTCTATTGAATCCAAACAAGCCAGAAGCAGAAAACGCATCACTTCCTGTTTGACAGAGGAATCTTCCCAAGAAAAGACCCACCACACAGTGTGTGTGTGTGTGTGTGTGTGTGTGTGTGTGTGTGTTTAGAACATCAAATGTAAAAGCTTTCATCAGGTTGAATCACTGCTCTGTTGTAGTAATCAGTCATAGAGAGTATTTATATGAAAAGGCTGTGGTTATTACATTTTGTCTCCAGACTGGCTGAGACGCAGAATGCAGAAATGTTCAGCACCTTCCACAACCACAGTTCAAATAATGTCAACAATCAGTTTTTATTGCATAATCTTTGTTCAGAGCACATTTCCAAGTGTAACAGGAATTATTGTATTACCAACTAGCTCTATTCTGCCCATAAAAATCATTTTGAAATAGAAATTAAAATAGATAGAATAGAATAGATTTTTTTTCAACAACGAAACACAGTTTAGCAGCTCTCAGTTTAACATAACAACTTCGCGAAATGACATGTTTCACTATCAGAATTTGATCCATCCGGTCCAATAACATCTGGAAAGACTAGAAGAGCTGCACCATTAAATTATGTAATCCCTATTCAAGTTAGTGGAGCACTAAACTGGAAGTAGCTGGCTAGGCCAGCAGAGGTCTCTAGTGCGCCTTCTCGATGGGCCACACAGTGCGGAAGCAGCGCCAATATTCCGGGTAATTTTTGGCTCCATGATGGCATCATGCGCCACAGGGCAACTGTCATAGGAATGAACGGGGCTCGAGCGGTTTATCCAGTTCTTATAATACATGCATGGTGTTGTCCGAGCAAGGGTGCCGGAAGTAGTGGGCTAAGGAAGGGGCCGCTGGCCCCCTGCACTTTATGCCCCATGCCCTGATTTTGCGTCATGGCTTTTGTGATCCCATCGCAAGGTGGTCTATAGTTTTTTGTATGAAAAGAAAGGGAAAGCAAACAAGTTTACCAGTGCATTCACTGATTCAGACCAGAGCTAACATCCTATGTGTGAATGGCCTGTTTCTCAAGGATCTGCTGCCCAATCCCTGACAGCTACATGTATATTATTGTGCTGTTGCTCGCTCTCCATTTTCCTTATCTAACTAGAGTCTGACTACTATTTTAGTATGTTCTCAGTGTTTGGGGGAGGGACCAGGTAGGATTAGAGTATCTCTTTGCAATGCACACTCTAAGAAATAAATCCTGACCCTCAGATGACGTAGTATTAAGAGCGACAACGGTATCGAGTAGTATTAAAGCCCGAAATTCCACATGAGTAGGCTTGTTGGGATGGTGGATGGGTCAAACAACACGGGACTTTCACACAGGAGACCGGGGTTTGTGTCCCGCGTGTCACAGTAACGTACATTTTATAACACTAACCCACCATCTTTTCCTAAACCTGCTGTCGCGTTTTTCTTGTCCTTAACCCAACTGTCCTGTTCTTGTCCCGCATGTCACATAAATGTACCTTTTATAAGCCCACCCTAAAACCCACCATCTTTCCCTAAACCTACCTGCATCAAAAGTGACGACAACAGGTCCCGACCCAGCACGTTTAGATAAAGCGCGTTTAGCGTCAATAAAAACACCAAAGGCACCTGACCAAGTGTCCGTCTTTTACGCGATGAGAGTGAGAATGTGTTGTTCTTTACTTTGTGCACATGCAGGCGGTGTAACTGGCAATGTTGGTGTGTCTGTCGGTTGGTCCACCACTAAAATATCTCAACAATTCTTAGATGTGTTGCAATGAACTTTGGTACAGACCTGTATGGTGCCCAGAGGATGAATCCTACTCACTTTGGTGATCCTCTGATGTTTTCTCTAGCGCCACCATGTGGTTGACCTTTGTGGTTTTGAGTGAAATGTGTCGACGACTATTGGATGGGTTACCATGACTTTTGTTTCACACACTCGTGGTCCCCCCAGGATGAATTGTAATCCTGTAATCACTCAGATTCTCTGACTTTATTCTCTAGCATTATCATCTGGTTCAACATTTTAAGTTGTCCAATTCATTGGTTTATGACCAAAGTGTCATAAATAAATGTCACAAATAGTGGGTCATTTTGGGGGGATAACTGCACATTAGTTGAGAGCATTTTGAGCTGACTTTAAATATCTTCATCGTGACTCATTTTTTAGACAGAGCTGACCTACAGTCACAGAGAGAGAGAGAGAGAGAGAGAGAGAAAGAGAAATATAGCTGCAACTCTGGAAAGTGTCATCGCCTGTGTTTCATGTGCAATCAAGTCCCAGCTCAGCGCTAAATCACACGGTTTAAAGCTTGCTGATTCAAAAGGGCTCCTAATCCAAGTGTTTATTATATTTTTTCACTCTCTACATAAACCGGCTACACTTGTCCAAATACACACTCAGCACCGGGGGAAGGGCGGGGCCATGATGGAGATTGATGGGCTCGGTTCAGGCCACATTAGCTGCTAATCAAGTTAGGTTTCCTGGCACAGAGCTCTATACATCATAATGTCCTCCAGATCAGGACTAATGCTGTTTACAACCTGGACACAAACCCATACAGAGAGACTACAGTACATGACCATGAACACCTGTGAAATCTCATGAATCGAAATACAACAGACCTGCAAGAAATCTTAACTGTAATATTCAGTTTGTGTTGACACTGTGTCAGAGAAACAACGGTTGTTACTGAGGCTGTGCATTACAGTAAATTGTAATTGCATTGCACTAGATTATAAAATTACCCTTGTTCATCCCTCCAGTAGTCTATATCCACATCGTTCCACTTCTGGGATTGCTCCGTTGCCGCCAGTAATCCGTCGGATGTCCGTCCCCTTCCTCTGTCTCTGTGTTGGCGTTCTAACCTCTGGTGGATTTGTGAGGACTATGGTTAACTGCTCCTCAGATCTCTGCAGGGTAAATCCAGACAGCTAGCTAGACTATCTGTCCAATCTGAGGTTTCTGTTGCACGACTAAAACTACTTTTGAACGTACACATGTTCCACCAAAACAAGTTCCTTCCTGAGAATATTTAGCAGAGGCACCGTGGCTCCGTCCGGAGCTTAGAGCTGCCCAAGATGATTGTGATTGGTTTAAAGAAATACCAATAAACCAGAGCATGTTTTACTCCCACCTGAAGCTTCTTTAATGTCACCAATCTGTATTTATACAAGTTATTGGATTTCAGGAGGCCAGAGTTGCTCTTATTACCTCCTCTAAGTAAAGGCCAATGAAACAAACAAGAGCACTCATATTATGTTCTGTACTTTGGCAACAATACCTTTCTACCTTGCCGATCCATCAAATTCTAAATAGTCAAAGTAGTTCATAGGTATCTAGAAATGAGCTGAAGTCATACAAATCTAATCATATTAAAATACATGTGATTAAAATTGTTTGCAACTTAAACATGACTGATTATTAAAGGGTGAAGGGAACAATGAAGAATATACAAACACAGATGAGGAAATGAAAGTAATGGGAATTGAAAAAGAAATGTGATAAATCAATTATTTGATTTGATCCATTTAAAGGCAACCACATAGCTTGAGAGTTTGTTTAGCCGAGTATGTAAGTTCCTCACGCACATATATGTATAATTTAATGATTTACATAATATATATATATATATATATATATATATATACATAAATCATGTATTTCAATTTTCCACTAACTTTTCTAAAGTTTCATCCTCGTGTTTGAGCTGATCACCTGACACTATGTGTATCCTTAAAACTTCACATGCAATTTCATCAGCTTTACAACTGACATCGACGTTCATCACTTTACCTTTCTATCAGTTATTTTAGTGCTTCCTAAGCTGAGGGCTGGGACCCCGCACAGGGTCACCAGATAAATCCAAAAGGGGTTCAAGGCTGGACAAAGCCGGGGAGACCACACATGGAGCTGTATCTAAAAACAGGTTTATTTTACATAATTAAATGAGAAAGGAATTAGATAGAAGCCAGGGGAGAGAGGAAGTCAGACTGGCTGACTGCCTGCCACCAGCTTATAGCCAGACAGGTGAGCTCAATCTCCATGACGACTAGACTCCACCCACCAGGCTCCGGTCCAGAGTGGGTCGTCCCAGTAGCAACATGACGTAGAAAGTAGATAGAAAAGAAGAAACTAATACATATTGACATAAATATATCTTATGTGATGCTATATCTTTTTGCAAAGATAAGATTGAAAATAATAATAATTATAATTTATACTATTAATCCTGCAAGGGAAATTACAATGTTTATCATGTAACATGATGTATATTACACAACTATTTATTATTTTTGATATTTTGATTAAAAACAAAAAAGCCATTAAGACCTTTAAGTTATTAAATGAATATAATATGAAATGACACATAGTCTGGCATTATGACATGTAAATGTATATTTTTTGTATTGTCTTTTCTTTTGTTCCTGTTTTGTAATGTCTATTATATGCCTTTGTATATTAACTTTTGTACAATAAAGAAGTGAGAAGAAAGAAAACCCAGCTCTGCAACACAAACTGACTTTTCTACAATGTTTGCTTTTTTTCTTGTGAAAAAGTGAAGAGTTTTAGGCCTTGTGCTTGTTAAAAAGTATACAACAATCTGAGAAAGGACAATTCAGTATTTGGTTGCGTGTTCACAGCTCACAGTCATATGCACCCGCTGATGTCATGAGCAAACATCACTTGGTTTTAAAGGGTCACATTGAGTGGGTTTTTGTTCCTTCCACAACTCCCATGGCCTTAAATGATACATGTCATTTTATTTTTATTTTTTTTTACCATAAGATAAACCCATGCTTGTTAATGGTGAAAATTTAAATTTGTTCTATTTTTTTCCAATCATCATTGCGTTTATCAAATCCCTTCAAAAGGAATCAGGTCACTTTTCAATGCACATATCTTTTTAAATCACTTACAGATCTCTGACACAATTGCTCACAACTAGCACATACATGCTTCTCTAGTTTGATTTGATCCTTTATTTATTTTTCAGCCCTAAAAGCTCACCTGCCCTTTTTAAGATTATGAATGAATTAAATCTTTCTCTGCCTGTTGGATGGTTAACCCAAACAATGGTATAATTTCTGCATATTCAATACACAAGCATATAGTAGTGCAACACACAGAAACAAGTATTTATTTTATGTTTAACATGAGTGTGTCACAGTCAAAGCTGCTTTCCCAAAAAACCAAAATCCTAAAGACAAAAGCTTTCCAATCCTGCAGACAATGGCGTCATTCTCGGCTTTACTAACTGGCCGCTGAAACACTGCTCTCATCAAAACTTTTCAACATTTCTGCAGCTTTGCTTTCACCAACTGTAAATAAATACCCACAGTCTCATGAGGCCTGTGTGTATATTTATGTATGTGTGTGTGTGTGTGTGTGTGTGTGTGTGTGTATACGAACACTGGCAGGAGGACTTGTACACAGCAGCAGGATTACCACCCCCAGACTGGGACCACCCTGACTTTAACACTTAATCCGGGAGGAAGTGGAGCTGCATCACAGGCTCACTTAGGACCACCGCCCCCTCTGCACACACACACACACACACACACACACACACACACACACACACACACACACACACACACACACACACACACACACACACACACATTTATGCAAAGTAGGAATTGTGTTGCAATGGGACACACATATGCAAACATATACGCACACTTAATTTGAGCATCTAAGCTAAAACAAACCACTTAAGATTTATACTGCACAGCTGCTCTTGTACAAATCCAACATGTTTACTGAATGTGTTATTGTCAGACTGTCAATGCATCATTGTTATGTTTGTATGCACAGTGTTGTTAGAATGTCAATGTACAAGTATTACTGACAGTGTCTGTGTGTCTGTCGGTGTATGTGTGTCTATTTGTCTGTATGTGTCTGTGTGTGTGTGTGCACGTCTCTTTTTGAAGGATTACAAAAAACCAACATCTCATATATACAAAATATCATGTATAAGGCTACGATGAAACAGATGTGGCCTTAAGTAGAACAGAAGTGATGTTTTTAGGATCACAGTTGAGTTGCAGTTCCTGCCCTCTAAGAAGTCCCTGCTGACTGAGGAATTATTGGAGAGGAGTTTGCAGCGCTGAGCTTTGTTGTTTTGTCAAACACTTCAATGCTACACAATTTCTATTTTACAAACCTGCTATGGCAGATGGAAAATACCTTGGTTAAAACAGGTACACTTCATGAGCTCCTAAAAAAAGGTTCTCGGCCCCAATGTTTACTTCTGCCGCCTGCAAACTATGATGCTGACATAATGACAATCTAAAACTCTGGATATATGCAGAAAATAAGAAAACAATGTATTAAAAATAAAAATAAAGATATCATAACGCAATACATAAAGACTTAGAGGAAAGTGAAACTATTAAAGTCATGAAGAGTGACACAAGATGTGAAACATGTGCACCTCTTACACATTTGAGTGTCTAGATGTCCAGACATGCATTGAAGAAAATTGATGAAAACATAAATAATATATATGTATAAAATTTGATTAAAATAATGCTGACCAAACCAACCTAAACTGTAAAAGTTCAGTTGTATAAAAAAAGTAACAATATCTCCTTTATGTAATTAATAGTGTTATACATTTGGACCCATTGGGCATTGATGAAGGGGTACGTATGTTGATCTAACAGGGCTGTGGGGGAACCACTGCTGTAGAGCAGCTCATGGAAAGTGACAAAAGGTGACTAGCATGTTGCATGACTGTGTCGTTTGTATTGAGGTCTGGTATTAATTAGATGAAGGAGGGTGTTCATGGTGTGACGCTGCTGACTGGCCTTTCACAGCTCATTACATGGTGTCCAATCAGAGAGCAGCCAGCGTGACTGCTGTTTATTTATACACAGAGCTGGAAATGGCACTGTGGGCAGCCCATTGGACTGCTACAGAGGGTCCCAATCAACATGCTCATACTGACACAGACATATACAAGCGTTCACATATGGCTGTGTAATATTTTCAAAGGCTAGTCTCATTTTTCAGCCTGAATTGATATCATCTTTACTGCTGCAACAATATTTTTCAAAATATCAATAAAAAGTTTCATTGCTTTATAATTATAGTAGTATTACATTTCATATTGCTTTTTGAGTTTTAAATATGAAAGGGTGAAATGTGCAATGAATTATTAAATTAGTTGTTAGAGGCTTTGGCTAAAAATATTATTGGTCTTAATCTCAACACACTTGCTAACACGTTAAGGACAAGCACGTGACACAGATCCAAGACCAGTTCACAAAAAGTGACATGAAAAAATAAATTTATTACACTATCAGCAACTCAACATTATGACATGTCCAGGCAAATGTAAGCTTAGCACAATAAAATAGCTAAGCTCTCTAGTCGACACAGAGCAGATAACACAGGAGCAGTTATTGAAGATGAAGATTGAGATTTTTCTCTCACATTCTCGGTTTATTTCCCAAAGAAAGTAACAGAGGTGAGAGATTGGAGGCAGTAGTAATCTAGTCTTGCTTTATCAGATCTATCTCGCGCTAGAGTATGGTCTGGCTACACTGCTTATCTATTCCGGGATAGGGGGAAAAATACTCTGGCATATTTGCATTTCTTTAAACCAATCACAACCATCCTGTTTGGCGCTAAGCTCCGGATGCAGCAATGATGCTATTCCAAAATAGATAGCGGAGAAAGCGGAAGGGGGGAATCTGGCGTGTTTCTTTATCCCAGCAATATACATCAATTGAGCCAGACTAGTAGTAATCGAATGATGAAGAATGAAAAGCATGGCTCACGCACCGGATGGCGATCACCTTCTGCTCTGTGTGTTGCTAAACTTTGAGCTAGCAAGCTACACGCTGAAAACGGCATGTTTTGAGCAAAATTTGATTCTTTCAGGGAATGATTTTAAGATTTACAAAGAATGTTATGTAAAAATACTATCTAACTGGGAGGGTTTGGGACTGATTGGTGGGATTGCTGTGGACGAAGTACACACAGAGATACACTGGTAAGAGCCAATGAGGTTTAACCATGTATCAGATAATTTAAATAGCTCACGTTACTGGACTGTGCCAACAGTTAACTTCATTTAATATTGTATGTGGAGTTTTCTTTTGCGGGGTGCAAATGTCCACCAGAACAAGTTCCTTCCTGAGACTATTTAGCAGAGCCGCTGTTGCTGCGTCCGGAGCTTAGCGCCACCCAAGACCGTTGTGATTGGTTTAAAGAAATGCAAACAAACCCAGAGAGCTATTTTCTCGCATCCGAGAAAATATCTGTGGAATAGCCAGACCTAACTCAACAGCGCTGAGATAGCTCTGGCAATGCAAGATTAGCTATTACTCAACACAGTGTGTGCTAAAATGTTAGCATGGCGCCCCAAAATTAATCAGGAGCAGTGGACACTGTATCTTCACAACATGAGTTTATCAAAAGGGCAATCACATGAAAAACCTAACATACTACTTTAATGACAAAATGGTCTTTTCATCTAGGCTACAAAAGACAAACTAACATCAACATTTTACAACAGATCTGTTCAAGAGAGAGTGTGCACTGGCCATGCAGAACATTTATACAAGGCATCGATATAACAACATTTAATAGATATGTAGAGTGTAGAGATGTTGAGACTAAATGTAGTGCAAATGGCTCATGCTGAGCTAAAAAGTACAATATACAGATCAATACTTCAACCAAACCTGAAGGGTGTACAAAGAAGGGTATACAAAGTTGCAACATGGTCACATCAGAAAAACACAATGGTAGAGAATGAAGGGTGTTTAGCTATCACGTACGTAGTCTTTGAAACAAGAATATGTTTCAAAGATTTAGAAATTGACTTAGAGCACATGCAAAGGGACACCTGAGAGAATTGAAAGAGTCAATAGTAAACGGTGCAAAGCGAACAGAGGTTTACAAGGCTGTCTATGTGATTGGTATGATTTGTATGAATATACTGCATGTAGCTCCAAATATGTCACTCAGCTGGGAAGGAATGATTTACATTTACATTGGAGATTATTGAACAACACTATATGCAAAAACTTTGAACGAGCATGTCAGAGGTTGGATTTATGGGGGAACTTCAGGGTCATAACTACAGTTAGACATGTATGTTCATCATGGACACAATGTACATTTACATCTATTGTTTATACATTTACATTTACCTACAGTTCACAAACAGCAGCACATGATCAATTCTTACAGACATACAGAGAAATATGTACAGTATTTACAAAATGACTTCACACAGATTAACACAGATTATCAATCTGAAATGGGATTCAACCTGCCAAAAAGTGCATCATCCTGGCATTCAAATGTAGGTAACCATATTTCATTATTTAAAAACACACATTGATGTGTTCTCAAGCCTAAAGCTAAGGACTTATTGAATTTAGGAACCTTTCATTGAGAAATGCTTTAAATAAAGACACAATGCTACCCCTAAGTGGTAGGATGAAGTAATACAATTAGGAAATGTCACTTCACAGTTCAGTTACTCATTTTACATTTGCTTGATGCTGTTTGCACCTGCTAGATAGATATACAGACAGAAAGCATACATATGTAGCAGGATAGGAAAGAATGTGTACTTTCATCCAGGTGACATGTTGTTGTTTTAATACACTGTATTCATGCAATGACAAATAAAGCTCGATTGATTGATGCTAAGATATGCATTGTATGAATTACAGCTCAACCAACTGCTACTTAGGTCCATCACTGAAAACACACGACATTACAATAAAAAAAAAAAATTGCGTGCAGAAGTTTTTTTTTTTTATCTGGGAATGAGTAATAGAGTGATCATGGCTCTGCATTAGTGTTTGGTTGGGCAATCGAGGATAGCATCTCAAGATAAAATCCATTAACTTTCATGGAAGGCACTTTGAAAAGATAAGTATAGTCTCTAAAGATCCCATGGGTATAATCAAGTTTCGAATTAAAAAAACATCAAATGAATACCATTAGATTGTAAATGTGTGGGTAAAAGTGGCAAAAATAGGATTGAAATAGGTATTTCCATTTCTCTGAGTACGTAATCAGAAGGAAGACTTTGCTGCTTTTTTTCTTTTTTGAAAGAACAAGAACATTAATACCACTGTCTTACTGTAGCTTAGCATAAAGCCTGGAAGCAGGGGGAAACAGCCTGTCAAGATGGTAAAATGTCGGCCTAGCAGCACCTCTAAAGCTCACTAATAACCACAGAGGTACTGGTAGGTGGATTTTGTCACCTTTTGAACAGAGCCAGTCTAGCAGTTTCCAGGCTTTATGCTTTGAGCACTGACAAGTTGGATAAACAGGGTTTGCTACAACTATGGCACAGTTCAATACAGCCGGGGATGTTGTTTTTCAGTAGTGCAACGCACAAATATGACAGTCACACAGAGAGTTGGTCACTGTGACATTGTGCTGTCACGTGGAGACTTCGAAATGCTGCTGTCGTCCTCAAACTCACTCTGCTGCCATTTTCTCTATGTGGTCACTCAGCAACTTGTACTGTTCTGCAAATGGGGGTCACACACACACACACACACACACACACACACACACACACACACACACACACACGTTTTGAAGCTCCATTAGGGTAATTTTGTATAACAGGCCTAAGAGCCCATTTCCACCTGGTATTCCCATACAATTTGTATCCATATGCACTGCAATTGGCTCTCAATATACAAATAACAACAAATCTACAACAAATCAGTCCTACCACAGCCAATACAACTTTTTAACACTTCCTCACTGAGTGTTTGATAAGACTCATATACATCACAATACTGCACTAAGTACTTACATCTTTATAAATACTATTTAAGTAGGTTGTACATTTTTATTCACAACTTGTATATACGTTTGTACATTCTTTCCTTTGTATTTTTTTTTTAATCTTTATTTTTGAATAATTGTTCTTGTATTCTATCCTATTTATTATGTCTTGTATATTCTGTTTTATATGTTGCTGCTGTAGCACTGAAATTTCCCAATTTGGGACCAATAAAGTATCTAATCTAATAAGGAAGATGTAGCTTTCAGACTGACAGTCAACAAACTTGGTGTACCTCAGACCAAGGGAAACAGTAGAAATACGTCATTCCTGTTACAAAGAAATCTACA
This sequence comes from Sander vitreus, assembly GCF_031162955.1. Lineage (NCBI taxonomy): Eukaryota > Metazoa > Chordata > Actinopteri > Perciformes > Percidae > Sander > Sander vitreus. The sequence goes on from NC_135862.1 coordinate 36,440,372, forward strand.
ATACCAGGAAATGTACTAGCATGTTTTCAAATGGAGAACCAGCCTGTGTTGGATGATGTTGTGTTACGTTGTTTCTCTAACACCCTTGTATTGGCAACCCCACTGCTCAGATGGACTAGCTTCTTTCAAATGAATGAGAGGGCTGGGTTTTTCACACAGGGCTAAACCCGGCTTAACTAGACTAATGTCAGTTACTACTCTGAGAAGGTAAGCGCACAGTGGGAAAGCATAGTTGCAATTGATCTAGCAAGTTGTAGAATTCCCTTGAATCTCTCAAAGTGATGTTGCTGTATAGGCTCCACCTATTTTTTCTTTGGAGAGATGGGCTTGTTTGCATGAGATAACAGCACAAGTCTGCATTTGCGGACTAATTCTTTTTTTCCAGAAACAAGTGGTGAACACAACCTCGACATGCCACCTTTTAAGTTGAACTTGTTAGCAAACAGCTGCTTATTTACACATCCAGCACGGAGAAACATTATTATTCTTTTGGAGTCGTGTTTCTGGCCATCTGATGAATACATAGTCAAATATTCGCTCTGCTTTTTGTCTCTATAAACTCCTGATGGAAATATCTTCTTTAGCTTATTTTGCCTGTCTGCTGCTTGGTGCTGAGCAGGTAGACAGCAGGTTTTTTACAGCTTTTTCTCTGAAAATGAGACTATATGAGTGGTGAGAGTGAACCAAAACAGTAAACCGTGAACTAAAACTCACTATGAAGTTCTGTGAAGCCAAGGGAAGCTGCTGAGTCATGATGACAATTCTCGGTAGGTTCAGCACTTTCACATTGCATTCACGTTATCATTTTATATGCGGTTATCATAAAAAATATCAATAATAGTTGCTTAAAGAATGTGTTCACTGTAAAAATGTCATTTCTGCCTGGCTGAGATCCGCTCCCAATGCGAGTCACTTCCAGATGTGGTCTGGCTGATCCAATCACATTCCGATTGCAATATGTTCAGTGTGCAGTTACACCTGCATGAACTTGGGTTTATCCTAACCCAGATCAGAGATCCAGATGCAGATCTATGTTATGTCAGGTGTAAAAACATTAGATGTTTCCCTCTCTGGTCACTTTTGGTATAAAAGATTAAAAATCAGCCAGGATGGCAAAGATGAGCATTCTGTGAGGATTTCTGGGTATTGTAGTTTAATTCATAAGTTAGCTACTGCTGCTTTTGGCAAAAAATGAAAGGATCCAGTTCAACTTTGAAATGGCAAATTTAACTGTGAATCCTTGAAGTTCTTCTACTTCTGCTGCTCAGTCCAAACGGTCTCAGACTGCAGCAGCTTTTACTTTCTTTGCCAGTAGGAGGCCACATTGACGTGTCTACATATCTGCAGTTCTAAACAACTGCTGCTATTATTTTCTAATTTTTCTTATTCTCTTTTTCTTATTTTTCTTTTTATAAGAGCTGTAGACTGGCATGTGTGGGAATGGTTTGACAATGATTGAGGAGCTCTCCCCTGTGGAGAACCTGCACAGCTTGCAAAATGTGAGTTAGTGAGTTCAATCCGGTGTTTTATATCCAAAAAACACCAAATACTAAAAAAAATATGAGAGCATAGACTGTTGTAGTGTTTCAGTGTTGAATGATTCCTTAAATGTGTTACCTTCATTCAGGTTCCCAATGACTGCCTGCTTCTTCAGGAAGTCATTGCAGAGCTTCTTGCTGAGCCCAAACGCTAGCATGTTATGAGTGAATGTCCTGAAAACACACAAACTCATCTCAGTACAAATGGAAAATACTGCAAACACACTAAATGTTCTGTATTTACTGTTCCTGCGCCGGCAGGATTCTATTTCACAGTACGCACAAGAACCACCCGCCCGCTGAAGCACTTTACTGCACCAGAAATCAGCTGTTCTTAGAATATTTAATGTGTATGAGTGTGCTCCTAACGTACTTTTATATATCATAATGAACAGATCATGAAACTATTTGACTGAGGTGTTTTGTAAAAGAGAGACAGAGAGAGAGAGAGAGAGAGAGAGAGAGAGAGAGAGGGCCAGAGAGAAAGAGAGAGAGAAATAGAGAGAGAAATAGAGAGAGAGAGAGAAAGAGAGAGACACACACAGAGTGAGAGGTAGAGATATACTTAGTTATTACTTGTTGGTGAAATAACTACTGTATATAACTATGTATTTTTAATGATGAGAAAATCATTACTGTGAAAGTGAATTTTTGTCTGGGTGGGTGGTGAAAAAAAAAATTTGATTAAAAATGTTAATCACAAAAAAAGTGACAAAAAAAGAGTCCCGACCAAGCGCGTCTAAACATGACGCTAAAGGAGACTTTTTGCGTCAATAACAAACGCCAAAGGCACCTGACCAAGCATGGCTTTGTGACGCGATGGGAGTGAGAATGTGTTGGCTCAGCTCCAAACCGAAGCCTCCATGTGCTTTATTCCATTGTTTTAGTACATAGACAACGCTGTGGAAGTTCCTCACCCCAGCTGGCCGAAGGCGATGTTCTCATCGATTTTGGAGCTGTCGTCCCTCTCCTCCTGGGTCATATGACACCACTTCTCCCTGCAGCACAGACACAGTCAGTCAGGCTTTAAATTCCAAAGTCTCTGCAGTATGTAACCTTTCTCTACAGAAACAGGCCAGAGGTGGGTGTCATGCTGACTCTTCACAGCAATACCACAGACCTTCATCTTTAAACTGGTGGATAATGGAATCTTCAACTTTTCAGAAGTCTGTGAGCTTTTAAGATTAAAAACCCACTCTATTATTATTCACATAAAAAATTAAATCCATGACATCCATCCCTGTAACTGCTCATTTTATAATGGGATGCAAAAACTGAGATTCCATTACACATAAAACACATAAAACAAAAAGAACCACATTAACCAGCCACCAGCGAAAGAATAAAACAACAAAGGATTCGTTCACAATAATGTATTTTGGGTTGTCTTTGTAAAGCTGCGGAATGGACAGAGTCCAAAACTAATTTCCCTTTGGGGACAATAAAGTATATCTTATCTTATCTTAGATTTGCACTGTGTATAGCCTAACTGTAAAAACCTGAACATTTTTTCCATGCATGAATTGACCAACACTACTAAAATAAACTGGGTAAAGAGAGGATGTTGCTTTACTGTTTCCTACTTTACTATTTTCATTTTTGCCACATATTACTAAGGACAGGTCAGACGTGACTGAAGAAGTTTTCTTCGTCCTGAACATTAACACAATGCTACTGCAGACAAAACAGTTTTCACATGTTTTCAACACATATTCATGACAGTAATAACTATAGTGTATTTGGTAAGGTATTGGCAGGAATAAATAAGAACACATGTTCAAATGGCATGTGCAGCATATCCCTGCAATCAATCCACAGTGGAAACAGAAGCAAAGCTAGTTAAAAAAAAAAAAAAAAGAGTCAGTAAAGGGAACATGCAGATGGGGGGAGAGAGAGAGAGAGAGATTAAAGGTGTGAACATGCAGTGAAGAGGCAGAGAAGACTTCAGACTGCTCTAGATAGAAATTATAGACATTATACAAGGTCTCTTAACACATTCAGGATATTAACAGTGGATGTGATGCTTTTACTCATCAAAGATAGGCACACAAATATTTCTGATAGCAGCATCATAGAATACCTAGGTGAATCACATCACCGATTAATAGAAAAGTTGAGTAGAGCCGTGCTGTGCCGTGCAGTGGAAATGCAGCATTAGACAACCACAACGACATGCCAGAAGAAGCCAAATGAAGAAGGATGAAAAAAGCACAGACATATCATAACAGAAACCAGTGAATACCTCATATAAACAGGGCTGGGTACTGAATTCTTTTTAGGCACCGACCGAATTGACGCTTAAGTATCAAGGATCGAAAAATGCCTCGTCATTCAATACGCAATTTCAATACCTAAGGAGTAAATCTCATCAGCACCAGTGAGCCAATCAGCACGCAGCATGCTTCTACCAAGATCTAATCATGTCTGTGATTGGCTGTCTAACGTTACACGTCGTAGAGACACGCAGGAGAAACTACGTTACACAGGCTCACGCAGTAGGAGCTGAAAGATAAATAAAAAGATTTGAGTTGTAATGTGTAATGTTGTAATTTCTTTTTGTTCGTTTAGGAACCGGTATTTTTTTTTAACAATACCCAGCCCTACATATAAAGCTAAACAGCAAAATAGGGTACACTTTTGAAAAAACAACTATTATTCAAATACAGTGATCACACACAGTAATCCAATTCTAATTACAAGCAAACCACTTCCCATTTATAATTCTAGTGATGTGGACATCATTGGCCCTGCTGTGATTAAGCAGATTATATCTGTTATTCTTACACAACACAGTCTCACACTAGACTCCCGTCATCCAGTCTGGGGAGACTGTCCTATCACTGTTCACTGGAGCGCACCACACAAACTGCAAATCAGACCCCGGGCGACTCCCAGACCTTCACCACAGGGCTACACACCAAGCTGCTCTCACATCAAGCTGCTTCTGTCATCTATTACAGCTCAGTCATCCTATATTAATTGCTATATTAATCTTCTGAATATCAAGCACAACCCCTTTAAATGATTAATCAATGGTTGAATTTAACTTTTTCTATTTTGATATTGTGTTTGAATTTCATTTTGTTATCGCATTTATTGTATTCCGACTCGCAATGTTTAAACCAGAGCAGCAGGAAACAACCAATGCATCACGTAACCAAATCTCCCCCATCTCTTATCACCAGACAGAACCACACCATAACTCTTTTTAGCTAGCTCTCCCTCCCCTTCACTTTTTGCCAATATTTCAAAACAACCGCTACAATGGGCCTCCAGATGGTACCAGATGCTGTTTTTACAGGCAGGGTTTCCCCCAGTGTATTGCAAGCCTGGTAGCCATCCGGGCTTAAGTTTCCCCCCACCAGGCCTAGGCCACTGGGAGTTATTCATGTATTTTTAAGATGTATTTTAAACTACAGTTACAGTGGGGCAGCTCGATTGGAAAGTTAGACGTAGTCATATTTTTAGCTTTCAGCACTGACTTAATGTAGGGCCCTATGGCTAATAGCTTTTTTATATCCTGAATTTTGCGATTCCCTCCATGATTCTGTTATTTCAGAAACTATTGGGCTCTACATTAATCAGTCTGTGACTGGTCCGAACGGCCCTCATCAAAAAAGACACTTCCCACTGGGCTGAACAACTTTTCTGGGGGAAACACTGCCAAGATTTCTGATACAATTGCATAGCCTGTGCCCTTCTGCACCTCTCTGCCTGGATTCAAATGTAATTTTTCTCTTAGTTAGACTAGGTTTTTGTTTCTTCTTTAGGGCAGTGGACAAATAGAAGAACAGACCTCTCGTCTTTCTCTTCATCCTGCGTTCCCCTGCTCGGCAGCAAGGCACAAGGAGACAAAGGGTTAAAGTCAACATGCAGAAAGAGGGAGAACAACAGCTAATACACAGGAAGAGAAGAGAAGAGAGGAGAGGAGAAGAGAGGAGAAGAGAAGGTGTGGGGCATCAGGAGATTATCAGCAGTAGTGGTTTAGCCTGAAGCATTTGTCTCTTTGCTAAAGCAGCAGTACATCACTACAGGATCTCTCTATATGAAATTTGATCCGACAGATACAGTGACACTGGAACAAAAACACAGAACAAGCCACTTATGTTTAAAAGATACTTTTTTACCCCACAATCCATACAACATTGTAATAAATGTGTATTAATATATATTTGATATTTATCTATCCGTTTCGATTCACATCCAGACTCACCTCGTGGTTGGTGATCTTTTCGTCCTCTCACAATGGACGGCATCAAAAAACGCAGCGTTCCAAAATCTTAGAGTGTGCCTGGCAGAGAGAAGGGATAACATATTATAGTAACACACATCTGGTTAACCCAGCCACATCCAATTTCTCCAGGTAAAACATGAAGGAAGATGGCAGACTAAGCTGCAACATGATTCATACTCTAATGCTTTCATGCGTGCTTAATGTGGCCAGTCATGTCTATAACATCTAATCAAATCACACTCTACTTCAGTGGTTCCCAACATGAGGGTCAGGATGTCCTTAGATAAATCTGAGGGGCCACAACATGACTTAAAGTGGTAAGAAAGAGAAATATATTTTCTACACAGATTTCTCTTAAATTCTTACATTTTATCTTGAGAAATACTTGACATTTTTAGCCCCCTATATTTAAGCCCTAAAAAAACGAAAAAGAAGGAAAAAAAATTACTCAAGTCTACACTTTGATGAGGGATCGAGTAGGCACTAATTAGTTTTAAGGGGTTGCAGAAAAAAAACTGCTCTAGTTAAAGTAGTACACTGAATAGCAATTACCGGTACATTGGATTCCAATAATGACGCAGAGTTATGGCAAAAAAAACATGTCAAAAAGTATCAAGGTGTCCATAGAAACTTCTCAAACCACTCCTGCAGCATAAAGCCCAGTTCAGACCAAAGATTCACGATGAGATGAGTTGAAACTTGCAACTTCTTGCAACGAGCCGTCTGCAGCGTTCTGAAAGCTGCCAGTTCACACCAATGAGACGAGACGAGACGGTGGATCATCTCCATAACAACGCCTCTTTGCACTTCTGTTCTTACTCCTGACTTCCAGGCTTTTTTGTAACTGGATATATCATTTGTTTTGTATAAATATGAATGTGGATAATGTTAGTGATATTGAGATGCTTGCTACAGTTCCACTTCTAGTGATGAATCGGCGAAAACATATTATTTCTCTGATTCACGGCTGTATTTTTACAGTGGCGTTACCTGACCAAACAAAATGCAAAGTTACAGTAGCAACTCGCTGGTGAACATAGTGAAGTATTCAGCTTCTCCCATCACTCTCGTTTCCAGCATAATAATAATAATAATAATAATAATAATAATAATAATAATAATAATATGTTGCACAACATAATGAGCTTGTGATTCAGGACAGTACACGGTGAAGCTCAGAGCTCCTGTATCTGTTCTACGTGGCCAGAGATTCCTCAGCTTACCAGATGGGTTGCTGCTTCAGGTGGGTGTACAGGTACACCTTCTCTCCTTTCTTTTCCTCTGGAGCCTCAGACACTGGGATGGAAGAGAACACATGACAGGCACTTGTTCAACTCAATTTATTTCCAACTCACATTTGGAAACATAACAGAGAAGTTTAGCAGGAGACAAAAAAACTGTTTTTGCTGTAGGTTTTGATACATCATACCTGGTAATTTGGGCTTTGTCTCAACTGGGCTTTCCCCATCCCTAGAAATGAGAATGCGGTAGGAAAAAGAGAAAAGAATATAAACTATATACGACAGTGTTACTAAAAAAATTTCAAAGGAGATGTATCTGCTCACTCAGTCTTGGGAGCCATTGAGCCCCTTAGCTTGCTCTCTAGGCCTCCAAAGAAGCCCTTGACGTCAGTTTTAGATGTGGTTTTGAGGAGGCGCTCAGCGGCATCCTTCTTCACAGACAGCCAGGAGTTGGCCTTGTTGATGTACGAGTCCAGACCAGCTGGAGGACCGCCACGATCCAGCAGCTCCAAGGGAGATGGCTGGGACTTCCCTGAGCAAGACAAGAGCAGAGAGGTCAAAGTCATGGCATCATTGAAACCTTTTTTTTTATATGTTTTAAAGCCCCACAAGGCAAATGTGTCTAAACATCAAGCTGTCTTTTTAACTCAATGTCCCTGTGGTGTCCTTGGTCTAAGGCATCACAGATGTCAGCCTGATAAACAGTGTACACCAGGGGTCTTAAACGGTTTTTAGGCCAAGGACCCCTTAACTGAGAGAGACGGATCAGGGACCCCCTACTACATATATTGTATAAAATTAAGTCACATATAAAACCGGGCCTACAATAATGTGTGGGCGGCCTAAAGCCTTTATATATACACACCTTTGTTTGAATAGAATACTAAGCTATTCAAATAATGTTTATTGGCATGAGTTTATAAATCATGTGTTAATGTTAAACATACATGTGGCCCAGTGAATCCTCAGGATGAACTGCATCTGTGGGTGGCTACCTTAGAGACCTGCCTTAACTAAGGACTAGACTTGACTTGACATAACCTGTGACTTGATTTGATGATTTAAAGTCACATGTCTCAAGTCCACATCTCTGGTACAAAGTGTACAGTTGACAGACCTCACCTTACAACACTTACCAAAAGCTACATGTTGTTTTAGCCTCTGAGAGAAGGTAATCACAGGTGTTCATATTCTGATACACCATGTGGCATTTAGAAAAAATGTGCCTCAGTGAGCTAGAAATGAAAACAATTAGTCCATCAGCTTTGGATGAATCAATTAGACTTCTAGCCGTGCAAGACAAATAACTATAAACATGCACACATTACTCTTCCTTTGGATCAGGTGTGTTTTATTTGTAGTTTGCAAGCAGACCTTTTATAGCCATTTGCCACTGTGCAAAATTGCCTATAGTGCAGGTTTACTTTGTGTTTAAAAAAAAAAAAAAAAAATGATAGCAGACCTGACTGCAGACGGATGTTGAAGCAATGCACTGTGCCACTAATCACTCAAAGCTTCCTGCTTGCACAAACACTACCGTCATGCACAAAGCCATTGCACATGTTTGTGGTGTTACTGCAGAAGAAACCACAGGGCCAACCTGTGGTGGTGACACTCTGAATCACCACTGATGACAGAAATGTATCCGTTTTTCTTTTGCTGTGTAACTCTTTTCTTTCGCAATGACGAGCTCTGGTTGCCCTATAAACAGTCTTGTATAAAGTACTTGAAAGCAATATTGAGTAAAAGTACAAGTATCTTACCAGAAAATGACTTTGGTAGAAGTTAAAGTTTCCTTTTAGAATATTACTTCAGTAAAAGTCTTAAAGTATCTGATATTTACTGTACTTAAGTATCAAAAGTAATTTATGATATTAAATGTACTTAATAAAAGTAAAAAAAAAAAAACTTTGATCATGAACTTTATTGTGGCTTCCTCATAGTGAAGCATTATATTCAGGGTTTCCACACCTTCTTAAACATTATCAAGTCTGATAAACAATAAGAAAAAAACAGAAACAGAATTTTATTTTTGTAAGAAAGAGTCTTTTACTCCAACGTACGAACACATTTCTTGCAAGTAACGAGTAACGAAGACGCTTAGGGGAAATGTAGTGGAGTAAAAATATAAATTTTATTCAGGATATGTAGTGGAGTAAAAGTAAAAGTTACCAGAAATATAAATAATGAAGTAAAGTACAGATATGTGAAAATTCTACTTAGATACAGTAACAAAGTATTTGTACTTGGTTACATTACAACATTGCCTTTAAATGTGTCTAATCGAAGGCTCATCCTTGCTGTGTTAAAACAGCAGCAACTGATAGTTTGAAAAGAAAAGCCCTCTAAGGGCCCTGGCACACCAGGGAGACCATAAGCCATCGGTCAGCGTTGGGCCGACAATGAGAGGCCTAGTTTTTGCGGTGTGTTCCGCCACGGTGTGTCCCATGCTAGTCAAACCTTGTTGTCTTTTTTTCGGCATGTTGCTGTCAGTCAGAGGAATCACTTTTAAATCATGGATGTAAGAAAGAATCAGTATATGAAAAACAGAAGTGAGGAAAGCAAGCAAACATTAAGAGGGCACACACAGAAGACTCTTCTCATTTTTTTTCATCTGATCATTTCAATACACAATAGGGCTGTCAAAACTGGCCTAAAATGATGTTCGAACTTTTAAAAAAACACTTCTAACTATTCAAATATCTATTGTTGGACATTATGTCCCTAAGAGGGCAAACACACATAACAACTTGTATAGGGATATTTATTTTAACCTAAGCATGTCTTTTTTATAGCATTTCTGTGTTGGGAACTGAGCCCCCTAGCAAGCTAGCTAGCCGTCTGGCCACCACTAAATTAGTTAAATTTGACAACTTAATGTTTCATTCACACACTCTTGTCACAGCGTAGGAAAGCAAATTGCTATCGCCAGATAAGTGACAACTTTGTTCGGCTCATTTTCTGTAACCAGTGTAGCATGAAAGCAGGCTGGTTGGAATTAGCAAGCTAGCTAACTAGCCAGCCAGCTGCAGCGTGACAAACATGCCAGATACAGAGCTTAAAGACGACAGAGAGATTGAATGAGACCTTACCACTGTAGTAGTATGTGAAGCACATAGTCATGAGGTTTTTGGCTGGGCTGTAGTCATCCATCTGATAACATCTGTGAACACAGCATTTCTTCAGAGATGATCCTGTCATGTCCTCAAAGTTAGAATTCATGTAATTTACTGGAACTTTTTCACTAAAGGACAAGTAGGTGATATATGTTTTCTTATTGTCAGCAAATCCTATGAAAAGACACAACCCACAATGAGTTTATCCTACTAATAAGTGTTGTCGGTGTTTCCAAAGCCTAATGCATTATCTTCCTCTGTGCCACAGAGCTCAATTGTTGTCGAAAAACTATTAAAAAGGCAAATGAGCCACAATGTTGCACTGGGTGACATGTTCCTTCATTACCATGGAACCCACACACAGACTGTAGTTAATCCCACATACACCGTCCTGCTGCCTGTATTTTCATGGACAAAGCTGACATTAACAACTTTATAAATGATCACCGGCCTTATCCTTCACAGTCAAACAGGATTAGACAATTACAGTATGTTGGTGTCAACAAAGTCAACCACATACAGTATGGACTCACTCAAACAGTACAACTGCAAAAGACTGCACCAGTCTGTAGAAGGTGGCTTCACACACACATTTAGAGTGACAGCGCTGTGAAAACAGTACGACACAGAGTTAGAAACTTGTTCAGGAAATCTTAGTGTAAAGACCTCAACAACTATCACTTAAGTTACACAAAAAAGCTTCATAGATTCCAAAAAAATATTGAGGGCTCCACCACTACTTGTTTTATGAGATATTTGGGTTTGATTTCCTGCATTCATGTAGGCATTTTTCACTCAAATGTGTGACTAAATTTATGTATGTAGGGGTCCAACAAGAACCTGTAATTCCTTGGCCAATGTATTTGGAATATTGCAGTTATTTTTTTCCTTAAAAAGGTCTCGTATGACGTTTGACTAGTTACCATTTCATCATTTCCCCATATTCACCTGTGCGCTGACGTATTTGGCAAACCACTCCCTGCCTTTGCCATTCTCTCCACTGCACAGCTCTCCAAAACGAGCCTTCTCTTCCTGGTCAAAGTCCTCCCTGTGAAAACATGGTCCAATAACTCATTACAGCACTAATGCATAGACACAGCTTCACAGCTGGTTTTTATTAACTTAATGATGTATCAGACTGATTTTACTATTCAGAGAAATTACTGTGTTCCATTGAGAGTCTGACACAGAAAATGTCTCTGTATCTGACAGCTAAACAGAACTAATCAACACAAACAATTCCAACATGCATCATTAAGCTGTTTCTAAAGTTTGGATTGATAGAAAATGGTCAAAAATGATAAGATAGCTCTACGTACATGACTTGACTTGTGAACAATAATGAAGAAAAACACGCAAAATGTAGCTGTATTTAATTTAATATTATAGAATATTAATATGCTGTATTGTTACCAATGTCAAGATGTATGCAACTCAGCAGTGGCACATATTGTTTCCATTTCACCAAGATGAACTCAAGCACCAAGCTGTTAATCTAGGAGACTTTTAAAAAGTAGTAGTTCAACATTTTTTGAAGAGTTTTGCCGAGAGGTAGATGATTTTTTCTAGTATTTGTGGTAAGCTAACCGGCGGCTGGTGGTAGCTTCATATTTAGAATACATTACAGACATGACAGTAGCATCAATCTCCTCATTTCACTCTCAATAAGAAGCACACTTTCAATAATGTCAAACTATTCCTTTAAAGACACACATTGAACATTTTCTCCACAAAGTAATAAACTGAAGAACCAAAAAACTGGTGAGCTAGAAGTCACAGTGTAATGCCACTTTGTAAATAAATTGTAAAGGATGGATGAGTCATTCCACACATCCTCCCCCAACATCTATTGCTGATATGCAAAGCAAAGGAAAAGCAAATGTGCAAAGCTGGGGAGGGTAACAATGGGTTTTTTTCTGGCCCCACTGACACATATCCTTTTTCACTATTACTATGTTGTGCATTTATGGGTATGTGTATTGATTTGATGTGTATATTTATCTATTGATTTGTATGTGCTTTTGTTTCCACTGGCAAAGCACTTTGTAAATTATTGTTTTTAAAGGTGCTATACAAGTTGAAATGTATGTTTTTCAGTAGTAGTCAGGCAAGCTTTGTACTACTGAAATACAAAGTCAAACAGTGGTGAACAGCATCACAACAACAACAACAACATAGGAAGGCTAGAGATGATTAGGAATCTACTAACAAGGTCCTGTCATAAAGGATGACTAGACTGTCCCAAAGAAGGTAAAAAAAAAGCGTAAGTCATCACAAGGAGACTGCAGACTTGGAATTCTCATAGCAAGAAGTTAATTATTTCAGACAAGATGGATTATCTGTAGGCCACCAGATGGCAAATTACCCGACAGAGATACAGTACTCAGCACGGTCACAAATGATCGGGCCTGCAGCAAAAATGCCAGAAAAAGTTTCTGGCATCAATATCTGTGAAATGAAATACAAAGGTACCCTGATATTTAGAAGCGCCCTTTAAAGATTTCACCCTGCTCACATTTGATTTCTTTTCAAATATTCATGCGTCGGTTGGACTGCTGTCCCCCATGGGCTTCTGCTGGTGAGTCAAAGGAATCTCTGACCGGGTGAATGTTTTCAAGTTATTTCGGGTGACAAACATGGAGCAGTGTTGATCTGAATAGAAGTGACTAGACAGCCTAAAGCAGGAGAAATTGCTGGCAACACACAGTCAGGAAGTGGTGACAAAACAAATCACTCCATCAACAAACTAGAATTACTGCCTTGCATTTGTATGCCTCCGCCAACCGGTGCAGTAGCTGCAGTTTACGTCCATGTCTGTCCAGACTTACATGATATATGTAGTGACGACTTTGAAGGAGTTTAATAAATTAAGTGTTTGTGGATCCTTTACACACATCTTCAACCAAGCAGCACAGAAGATCTATAAATCACAGTTTCATGGTGGTCATCCAAGATTAGTGTCATGGACTCAGTATCCGACCACGATCTACCCTTCTGTTCCTGAGTTATAGAATAGTACAGTTAGAAAACACACTTTTGCAGAACATTATGATGTCACAGTAAAGTTGACCTTTGACCTTTTGGATTTTAAATGTCATCACTTCATTGTTTCATCCTATTAGATATTTGTGTAACATGTTGTCATAATTTAGCGTAGAAATTCTTGAGTTGTGGCCAAAAACGCTTGTGACCATTGTGCCACATTTGAAGCAATTTCCTCCAGGGTTTTCTGAGATATGATGTTCACAAGAATGGGACAGACAGAAGGACGGGCGGACAACCTAAAAACATCTAAAAACCTGGCTACGCCTGTCGCCATCGCAGAGACATAAAAAATGTAAAAAACCGAAACCTCTCTCTCTCTCTCTCTCTCTCTCTCTCTCTCTCTCTCTCTCTCTCTCTCTCTCTCTCTCTCTCTCTCTCTCTCTCTCTCTCTCTCTCTCTCTCTCTCTCTCTCTCTCTCTCTCTCTCTCTCTCTCCCCACAGGCTAGATTATCTAAAGCTTAAAAACAGAACCAAGGGAAGATGCAGAAGTTTAGGTTCTAGTTTTTGAAAGATTATTATGGAATTTTTGCCCAATGACGCCAAAAAAAGCTACCACAGCCTTAAAAGAGTACTCGAACACTGTCAGACCATAGACTGTATATATAAAGATGGACGACGTGTCTCTACTTCCTCCTGTGTATAAAAGTGAAGCCAAAATATCCTGCATACAGGTGTCTGCCAGAGTCTGAGCAGTAAAGATTGGGCGGTGGACCCATACACCTGCCCGACTAATCGCCAGTCAATCACAGCTGTCAATCATGATGTTTCACCCCATTTCTATAGCATCAAATAACTAGTAAGAACCAAACCTATCAGAAAAATCAGCTTACATGGAGGGGGGATTAATGACCTATACTGCAGCCAGCCCCTAGGGGGTGATCCACATGTGTTGGCTTTACTTATACACTCTATGCATCAACCCCTGTGTCCGACTTTTTTTTAGTATCTAAATCGATGCAGCAGAACCAAATATGCTGAAGGGACTCAGGAAACTAAATGTTGCTTTTGACTGATAATATATATAATAATATAATAATGATTCTTTGAAGTACACATACAGTGCATATATTTTTAAGAAAAAACGTTCTTCCTTACTTTCCGTGAAACACCTTCTCCACATAAGCCTTCATGAAGTGCCTCCTCTCCACTGTCTCAGAGTCAGTGTCTTCTCCACTGTGACCGGACGAAGATGACAACCTCCTCAGCTCCCACGTACGAGAGGGCGGGTCCATGTCGTTCTCGCTGTCTGCCGACTCTGTAGCATCGCTGTCATTGTCTCCTTCCTCTTGGTGGTGTTGGTGTTGGTGGTGAGTGCTGGGCTTATTTGGCGCTATGGGCTCTGGCAGTAAGGGCTGCTGGTGGACTCCCATGGAAGGCACCTGCTCTGGTGAGAAAATGTCTGAATGGCCTTGGTGTTGGCCTCCATCTTTGCTTAGAACTGTGGCCTCTGAGGGCAGATCAAAGTCTATTAGGTTGTCCACTGCTACGCCCTCCATGTTGGCAATAAGCTATGGAATAGTGTTTTTAGAATGAACTATTCGGTGCTCTGCAGGAACATGAGCGTGGTCGCAGATGTAGGTGCTAGTTGGAAGTTTTGATTTTGCAGACCCTCCCAACCCCTGAGGGTGCCGACATCAAGTGAACTCACAAATCCAATGCATCTGTGAATAAAGGAAGGAGATAATTAGCATTGTGATCATCTTTTACATTCAGTTCAAAATGTACTAGGCAACCTTATAGACCTAATGGCGGTGAGAGGTAAGACTAAGAGCCTTTTCAAACCTGAAAGTCCAGGCCGCCTGGGTGGTTCACCTGGTAGAGTGCGATAAAGATAAAGAGGCTTAGTCCTCGACACAACGGCTGCGGGTTCAACTCTGACTTGCGGCCCTTTGCTGCATGTCATTTCCCCTCTCTCTCTCCCCTTTCAAGTCTAAGCTGTCCTGTCGAAAATAAAGGCATAAAATGCCCAAAAAATAATCTAAAAAAAATAAATAAATAAAATAAAAATAAAACTGAAAGTCAGAACCAAGGTCTGGTACAAGTTTCATGTTTTTGTTACATTGTATGCATTTGCTCCGGTTAGTGTTGGTTATACACTGCAGTTATGCAAACGCAATAAAGAACTATACCTGGCATAACTACATCCTGCCATCATCACATCAGTGAGCCACGTCTCCTGATGATACTTACTTACATATTTAGCTGACTGCTGCTCTCCCTGTGCTACCGCAGCTCGTTTTGTTTTGTTGCATTGTTGAGAAGCAAGACACGGGAACTTTACTTGGGTTTTGAGGAGCTGCAGCATTTATTCTGAGAGAAACAAAACCCACACAGGACATTCACTACCACTTAACAAGTAAACTGATAATTTATTCGCTGCTCTGATAGCCAACAGCTGTCTGCTCTGAACGCATTCAACGTCTCTTTTATCACGTACACACTAAGCACTGAGCTATAAAAAGCTAAAAGAAAAGAAAAGAATGCTTTCACACTAGAAATGAACCGGACCATGATTCACTTTGACCCGGACCGAGACTAACTCTTTTGGTCAGACCAAATTTGGCTGTTTGGTCCATACCATGTATGGAGGCCTGTAATTTTGTTTCAGATCAAACTGAAAAGGCCAAAAGTTCGGACCAAACAAGGTAGGTGTGAAAGCCCCCTCATGGTGTATGTCCATTGTCAGCGTCATTTCCACGCTTCCCATTCATTTCTATGGAAGCGGCCGTGCAATGCATTTTGGTAGCGTCGTGGGGACTTTGGAGAAGCAGGGCTTCAAGTTGCCCGCTCCTCATTTGCATGCAAGTTAAATCCAGCCAACTTTATGCAAATTAGGAGCGGCCGGCTCGGCTCGATGCCTCTAAAAAGCTGACAAAAATCTTTCAAACTGACCTTTGTCGATCTGAAATAAAGACGTTCAGCAACTGCATGGCCTATTTCTCGCTTAAAATTTTTCAGAAACACGTTTTGGTGAACTATTTTCGTTAACATGAAAGATTGTATTCCAAACGAGCCGCCATTATGGTCGGTTTTGAAATCAACAGGTGGTCCGGCACCCATAGGGGGTCCTCAGAGTTACTGCAGGGGGCGCCACCAAATTCTTCTTTTGAAAGTTTTTTAAGAAAATTTTAAATGTCTTAACATGAATCCAACATATTATTAGCAAATATAATGATAGGCTGACTGGCCAATAGTCAAGGTAGTCACTAAGATAGCCACCCACAGATATAGTTCATCCCAAATGATTCACTGTGCCAAATGTATGTTTAACATTAAAACATGATTTATAAAATCATGCCAACAATTATTATTTTAATAGCATAGTATTCTATGCACTAAAAAGGTATAAAGGCTTTAGGCCACCTTACATGTTATTGTAGGTCCAGTTTTATATGCAACTAATTTTACAACAACAATATGTAGTAGGGGGTCCCTGATCAGTATCTCTTCCAGTTAAGGCGTCCTTAAAGGATTAAAGAGCTGTTATTTCGGTAAATTGACTTTAAAGGGGTGATAGAATGCAAAACCGATTTTACCATGTCATTGTTGAATAACGACAGTTCGGTGGGTAAATAGGACATACATAGAAGCTCAAAATCCCATTGATACCCCTTTACTATGCAAATCTCACATTTTGAAACTGCCGCTGAAAACAGGGGAGAATCTCAACAAAGCTGGAAGCGTCAGCATCCCAACTCCTAGTCTTTGTCACGCACCAACATTTGCATAGGCTACACCACTGACCTGAGGTCAGCTAGTCTTCTGAATCTAGCTAGGTCATGCAGATCTCCAGAGGGCCGCTATTTAATTACTAAATTCACTTCTGAGACTTTTTTATGCGAGAAATCAACTATGTAGAGGTCAAATATGGGCCGTTTTACAAAAATTGATGGCTAATTGCAAATTTTGTCCGACTGTGTGTCGCAGTTCAGCAGGAGCTCAGCAGGCTACGTGACAGCGGCCGGTGCTGCCTCGCCGCCCGGCGTGTCCTACTTCATAGACTCACTGTGAGCTAGCTGGATCTCCATCACGAAGGGAAGCCAGCGGCGCTCCATACCCGCGCAAAGTCACCGGTTCTGGGTTACTGGACTACAAAATGCCAAGGACCTGATGGAGCTCCAGGGCCTGCAGCTAGCTGCGATCTTTACCCATAGGATTGAAGTGACAGTAACAGCTAACGAAATCCCTAATGTTCACAAAAATGCATTAAATTGAAATGGGACACCATAGTTAGCTTTATAAGACCTTGGGGTACATGTTATATAAGTGGCGTGACGAAATTCTAACTGTAAATATACTTTAATTATGCCGAAAAGTGAAGCTAACTAGCTAGCCGCGATCTGTACACATAGGATTGAAGGGACAGTAGCAGCTAACGAAATCCCTAGCTAATGTTCACAAAAATGCATTAAATTGAAATGGGACACCATAGTTAGCTTTATAAGACCTTGGGGTACATGTTATATAAGTGGCGTGACGAAATTCTAACTGTAAATATACTCTAGTTATGCCGGCAGCTGGCAGCCAGCCAGCTCCGTGGAGCCCCGAGCCCCGGTCGTCCAGTAACCGAGAAACGGTGACTTTCACTGGGTATGGAGGTTGCCGTTTTCTCGTCAGACTGTGTGGAGCTCCTAAAGTCCGACACGTCTTACCAAATTTGCAATTAACCATCAATTTTCGTAAAACGGCCCATAATTGAGCTTTATATAGTTGATTTCTCAAATAAAAAAGTCTCAGAAGTGAATTTAATAACGAAATAGCCCGACAACCAATGTATACCTTTGCAGTGTCTGAAATATGAGACCTGCTGTCTCGTCTCCAATGTGTTTCTATGGGGTTCGCTCAAACCAATCAGTGCGCAGCTCATCTAAATATTCATGAGCATACCATATTTGGAAGAAAAGCTCTTGTTCCAAATAGAGCCATATTCACAGGGTAGTTAAGGGCCTAATAAAATAGCATTCGGGCCATTTTCAGCCCAACCAATGTTCCATACCCTATCAGGAGACCTTAAGGAACAGTGTGAAATACCCTATATAATCATTCTATCACCCCTTTAAACAACCTGTACAGCTTTGTTTATCTCATTGACACTTTGTGGAAAACGACAGCCTCATTCTTAATCCAGCTGCAAAAAAGACTCTATTCACTGATTTGTCACTAGACAGGATTTTATTTTTAATTAGCTGGCAGCAATTCTGATAATTGATTAATTGTTTAAGTTATTTTTCAAGTCAAAATGTCACATACTTGTTCCAGCAATTTCTATTTTTCTTTGGCTTAAAATGGAATATCCTCAGTTTTGGGATTGTTGGCCAGACAAAACAAAAGATTTGGTGACATCATCATCAGCTCTTGGAAGTTGTGATGATCATTTTTCACTGTTTCCTGAGGTTTTATAGCCCGAACCTGATCAATCATCTAATTGAAAACAATCAATCCATAATAATAATAATAATAATAATAATAATAATAGGCAGACTGATCAATAATTAAAGCCAATAACAAACGTTTAAGTACCAAAACAAATGTTATTGTTTTGTTACTTATATCTGAATTTGAAAAGCATACAATAGCCAATAATACAGCAACAAGTTTGGGCAAAAAGATGAGGAATATGAGCATATACATGTAAAGGCAATATGCCTCTCAACCCTTTTGACTCAACTATACACAAGAACCCTTTCTGGCACACATAACAATGTACTCTTTATTTAAATGGGTTAGGTGTAATATAAGGTTTCCTGTTGTTGCTGATCAATGATCAGCTATAAAGAATGTTAGATGAGCAGAGCAGGTTATGTGGTCTGACAAAAAAAGAACTTCCTCATAGAATACTTTTAAGTGTCCTTGGATCAGAGGTTTACGGTGGCCCTGAAGTGCAAATCACAACAGCAAATAGAAAAACGCAACAGCAAATCATAAAACACAACGGCAAATAGGAAAACACGACAGCAAATACGAAAAGACGACAGCAAAATGGGAAAACACAACAGCAAATATGAAAACACTTTAACAAATCATAAAACACAACGGCAAATAGGAAAACACAACAGCAAATATGAAAACACTTCAACAAATCATAAAACACGACGGCAAATATGAAAACACGACAGCAAATATGAAAACACGACAGCAAATAGGAAAACACGACAGCAAATAGGAAAACACAACAGAAAATAGGAAAACACAACAGAAAATAGGAAAACACGACAGCAAATATGAAAACAAAACGGCATTAACTTCTACTGGAAAAGGTAGGGCCTATCTAGCAGAGGACGGAGCCTCCAGATTGGACAGACGTACTGTGTTTTCATATTTGCTGTCGTGTTTTCCTATTTGCTGTCGTGTTTTCCTGTTTGCTGTTGTGTTTTCATATTTGCTGTCGTGTTTTCATATTTGCTGTCGTGTTTTCCTGTTTGCTGTTGTGTTTTCATATTTGCTGTCGTGTTTTCATGTTTGCTGTCGTGTTTTTCTATTTGCCGTTGTGTTTTATGATTTGTTGAAGTGTTTTCCTATTTGCTGTTGTGTTTTCATATTTGCTGTTGTGTTTTCCTATTTGCCGTTCTGTTTTCCTATTTGCCGTTGTGTTTTATGATTTGCTGTTGTGTTTTTCTATTTGCTGTTGTGATTTGCACTTCAGGGCCACCGTAGCGGTTGGTAGAAAGACACCTTAAGCAGCTCCATTGATTTCTTACAATAAGTTATAGGACTACTGCAGATCAGTTTCCAGTTCACAGAGGAAAATGCAGAAAGAAAAAAAGAGGGAGCATTTTGAAGTGAACAGAACACATCCCAGATTTCATTTGATCATATAAGGAGTATATATAACCTGTAAATTGTTTGCTTGTGTTTATGAAATTTTAAATGACTAATGAAGCTTGCTAGTTCCTTTTTATTCCTATATACAGTGGGGCAAAAAAGTATTTAGTCAGCCACCAATTATGCAAGTTCTCCCACTTAAAAAGATGAGAGAGGCCTGTAATTTTCATCATAGGTACACTTCAACTATGAGAGACAAAATGAGAAAAAAAATCCAGAAAATCACATTGTTGGATTTTTAATGAATTTATTTGCAAATTCCTCGGGAAAATAAGTATTTGGTCACCTACAAACAAGCAAGATTTCTGGCTCTCGCAGACTTGTAACTTCTTCTTTAAGAGGCTCCTCTGTCCTCCACTCGTTACCTGTATTAATGGCACCTGTTTGAACTTGTTATCAGTATAAAAGACACCTGTCCACAACCTCAAACAGTCACACTCCAAACTCCACTATGGCCAAGACCAAAGAGCTGTCAAAGGACACCAGAAACAAAATTGTAGACCTTTACCAAACTGGGAAGACTGAATCTGCAATAGGTAAGCAGCTTGGTGTGAAGAACTCAACTGTGGGAGCAATTATAAGAAAATGGAAGACATACAAGATCACTAATAATCTCCCTCGATCTGGGGCTCCACGCAAGATCTCACCCCGTGGGGTCAAAATGATCACAAGAACGGTGAGCAAAAATCCCAGAACCACACGGGGGGACTTAGTGAATGATGTGCAGAGAGCTGGGACCAAAGTAACAAAGGCTACCATCAGTAACACACTACACCGCCAGGGACTCAAATCCTGCAGTGCCAGACGTGTCCCCCTGCTTAAGCCAGTACATGTCCAGGCCCGTCTGGAGTTTGCTAGAGAGCATTTGGATGATCCAGAAGAGGATTGGGAGAATGTCATATGGTCAGATGAAACCAAAATAGAACTTTTTGGTAAAAACTCAACTCGTTGTGTTTGGAGGGGAAAGAATGCTGAGTTGCATCCAAAGAACACCATACCTACTGTGAAGCATGGGGGTAGAAACATCATGCTTTGGGGCTGTTTTTCTGCAAAGGGACCAGGACGACTGATCCGTGTAAAGGAAAGAATGAATGGGGCCATGTATCGTGAGATTTTGAGTGAAAACCTCCTTCCATCAGCAAGGGAAGATGAAAGCGTGGCTGGGTCTTTCAGCATGACAATGATCCCAAACACACCGCCCGGGCAACGAAGGAGTGGCTTCGTAAGAAGCATTTCAAGGTCCTGGAGTGGCCTAGCCAGTCTCCAGATCTCAACCCCATAGAAACTCTTTGGAGGAAGTTGAAAGTCCATGTTGCCCAGTGACAGCCCCAAAACATCACTGCTCTAGAGGAGATCTGCATGGAGGAATGGGCCAAAATACCAGCAACAGTGTGTGAAAACCTTGTGAAGACTTACAGAAAAGGTTTGACCTCTGTCATTGCCAACAAAGGGTATATAACAAAGTATTGAGATGAACTTTTGTTATTGACCAAATACTTATTTTCCACCATAATTTGCAAATAAATTCATTAAAAATCCTACAATGTGATTGTCTGGATTTTCTTTTCTCATTTTTTTCTCTCATAGTTGAAGTGTACCTATGATGAAAATTACAGGCCTCGCTCATCTTTATAATTGGGAGAACTTGCACAATTGGTGGCTGACTAAATACTTTTTTGCCCCACTGTATCATGCAGATAGCAGGAAGTTGATGGAAAACCACAAAGACAGGAAACTCAAATCTTAAACTTTGTATCTGGTCTGTCAAACTATTTCCCACAATCAGAAACTGTCTGCTGCACTTCTGTCCATATATTGTGTCACAGCACTGTACTCAACATTGGTCTGATTCTAGATAAAGTATCCAGAAATAGCACAGTCTCATACTGCAGACTCCCACACAGGGCTTGCCAAGAACATTTAAGCCAGTCCCCGTCCTTCATTCACACACATCCTGCACTCTGTCCTTGTGCTAATCTGCTGTAGCCCCTTTGGTCCTCCGACTGAACACACACACACACACACACACACACACACACACACACACACACACACACACACACACACACACACACACACACACACACACCCCTGGGGGCTACTCTGTATGTTTGGGTTACAGCTTTGAAGATGATTAGGTTATATAAGTATTTAGACCCAGGGTAACACAAGACTCACACAGACACACACACAGAAATATATATATATATATATATATATATATATATATGTATATGTATATATATATCTATGTATATGTATATATATATGTATATGTATATATGTATATGTATTTAAAAGTTACTGTCTCCAGACAAGTACAAATCAGAAAACAGAGTGACTGAAAGAGGATGGGATAATGGAAAAAAAAACTCAGTAAAGCATTTCATTCAAACTATTGTGTGAGAAATACTGTATATGTCAAAATCTAAGCTTTGTCTAGCTGCTTTGTCTAGGAAGTGATTAGCAAACTCTGAGTAGCAAACTTTAAATCACGTATGGAAATGTACATAAAAAAAAAAGCGGGACGCATCAATAATCGGTTTAGAATCGAATCGTTGGCCTCTGAATCGAATCGTGAGGTGCCAAGAGATTCCCACCCCTAACACGCGCAAGCACACGCACACACACACGCACACACACACACAGCATGAGGGCAGAGATAAACACACACTTATGCACATAAGCACACAAACAAGTATATAAATATATATATATATATATATATATATATATATATATATATATATATATATATATATATATATATATAAAAAATGTAAAAATATCAAAATGAAGACGTGATGTAAGCAAATTATCAAAAGTTTAACATAAAACAACTATCAGCCTATATCTAGGGTTAGGCTGTGCAGTCTGTCTTAAATCCTAAAATGTCTGGTCACCTCACAACTGTGTCATTCTGGAGGAAATGTTATGTAGGCTTCTTCAGCTACAACAATCAGGCTTTAGACCTGCTCATTGTAACTGCTACAACTACTGTTGCTAATGACATTGTTACCTTCCTTGATGAAAAACATTATGCTGCATTGTTTGTAGATCTGGCCAAAGCTTTTGATAGAAAAAAGCTGCTTTTCATCTGTTTTGATGATTCTGCTTACAACTAGTTCAAAGCCTATCTTTCTGGTAGAGTTGTTGCTGCTGGCTTTACATCAAGTCTCCAGGTGGTTGATAAAGGTGTCCCACAAAGATCCATATTAGGGCCTCTGTTATTTACTCATACATATTCATTTTCAAACTAAACATTGTTCATATTTATGGTCATACCTCTGGATCTCTTTTATTTTAAATGCCCAGAAAACATTTTCTCACATAGCTTCTTACCTACATGAACACACTATTTTCTAAGTTAGAAAAGTTTTTTTTAATGTAACATAAGAGATTTCCAGTGTTGGGCCGTAGCAGTGCTACAAGTAGGGGCGCTACTAGATTAACTACATTTGCCTGTAACATTGCTGTTTGAAAAAGCTTTTCAGTAGCTTACCTTTTTTTTGATCAGGTAGTGCGGCAGAATCCACACAAGCTACATTTTCCCGAGCATTTCTGAAGCTCAAGCGCAGCAGAGCTGTACGAAGTCTCTATACAAAATGAATAACTACCATACTTTGGTGGTTAGTTTAAAATGTATGTAGACATAGCTACAGAGTGGGCCTAATAAAAGTATTACTTTTTAAAACTGCCAATCATATAGATTAGGGCGGCAGCTATCGATTATTTTAGTAATCAAGTATTCTACCGATTATTCCATCGATTAATCGAGTAATCGGATAAGAAATACTTTTGTTTTATTGAAGAGCAATAATAAACAATAGTTTGGTTACATTTTCGGAAAAAGCAACATTTGTGTTGCCTACATTGTTTACAATATCATCTCTCCAAAAACTAAACATATGAAGTGCATTTAAGTGCCATATTACATTGTAAAATTTTTGAAAGAAAACATTTTCTGAAATGACATCAACTTCACACTAAGGCTACATTAAACATACACAAACATTACCTTAAGTTGTGCAATTTAACTTTCAGAACTACAAGTTTCATCCTGAGACTGATCTGTATATAGGCCTATATGTAAATATAAGTATACGTAAATATTAGTTATACTAAACCTATTTGTATTTATATATTTAATTACAATGTCACACAGCTCTGTTACACTTATGCTAATAGATCGTTGATCAGCTGTTTCTCCGTGAAGAGAGAGAGTGAGAGAAAATGGTGCGCAACAATCAGCTGTTTCTCCGACGGGATAGTCAACAAATCGGCTCTTTAGATCAGATTGTGGTCACTGCTACGTATGTTCTTGTCTTTGTTTTTGCTAGTTGTTGTGTTTGGTGTAGTTTCATCGTCCATACGTCCTTCGTGGAATGGATGAGAAATGTTTTCTGTTGAGATGCTGAAGCATTGACGTCGTGCTATTATTGTGGTAAGCTAGTTTGGTTTTTCAGTAGACCCACTGTACAGAGTTCTCGTTTACCTTTGAACTGATTCCAAACTTTGGACACTTTCTGTGGTTTTCTCCAGCCTGTCTCTTCTCTTAGCCCCTCACTATTTACGCTCTGGCATGTGTCGCCCGCAGACTGAGCAACGTCTGGTGTGCGAAAATAATAATGATCCGTGTGGAAACACCGTCCGTCAGCAATACAACGTTGGTAACATTGATTTAACGAAGCTTTGAGGCAAATCATTTTGCATTGAGGATTTTTTGTAATCGAATTATTCGAGGAATCGTTTCAGCCCCAATATAGATACATAGATAGAGTACCTAATTATCCCATAGGGATTACAGCAACCACTTGACTTACATTTAAAAACCAAAAACAAGAGTTTGAGTTTCTCAAAATTAACAATGAGCAATTGCGTGCACCATAAATTAACAAGATGCACCTGAAGGCACCATGGAGTCCCGTCGGAGCCCACATGCTTTACCGTTCATTGTTTTTTTACATAACTCACAGGGAAGGCAAAATGTTGCCTCACCGCTGACTTCAGGGAAGGAGGATTTTCCAGTTGTGTTGTTTTATCTCCGACTCCGGCAGTGGCCATGGTGTCTAGAAAAGTCAAGCTGCAGGCTACAGGTAAGCTAACGTTACCCTGTATCTTTAGCTGCATGCTACCTGTGGTAAGCTAGTGTGGGGTTAGGCGGGGTGGAGAGAGAAAGACATACTGGGGGAATCGCAAATTTCTGCTTTCGATTTCGATAGTTGAAATCGAAAGCTCATTTTGATCTATTTTAGATTTATCTTGACACTCCTAGGTTTTAACACTAAACTGGGGAAGACTGGTTTTTGGCCACTATGCACCATACTACTGGAAAGAACTGCAAAACGAAAAACTCAAGACTTTAAAAAATGTGTTTGTGTGTGTGATGTTATGTGTAATTTGTTCTCAGGTCTCTCTTCTAACAGTCATCTTGATCTCAATAAGGCGTCCTGAATAGATAAAGCCTAACTTTCATGTTAAAGAGGCAAAGTGAGATCTCAGTTCAACAGTCTTACTGGCGATACTGGAAAGGTGAATTTGATGCCTGTCACATTAATCCTCCCATCTTTAATCTGGAGGCCTGAGCTGAGCTGAGCAGGCGGCAGAGCCCCTTAGAAAGTCATGATTCCCTGCTGAGGATGGATGGCAGCGGTACAATCACCTTCCGGCCAGTGACGCCGTTTGGCGTGATTAATGTGTCCTGTCCTCCTGTCCTGCCACGGCCGCAGCAAATGCACACACACACACACACACACACACAGACACACACACACACACACACACAGACACACACACAGACACACAGACACACACAAAAACACGGGACTCAGTAAATCAGCGTTCCTTCACACAGACCGCAAAGGCTGCAGTATTTCTGCTTCTATGAGCAAGAAGGGGAGCTCCCACTAAAAAACCCTCCTCCAACACATATACACCAACACACAGTGACAACCCAACCCCACACAAACACAGAGTATACTATCATAAGAGTATACTGAAAAGATACTGAAAAGCTTGAGTGATTTGGTGGAGAGGATCTCTGCTTGTTGCTATCAGCATCACAAGACCCGTCCTGCGCTCTTTTCTCATCTTTAGTATGCTGCACTTAGCATGATTCACACATGGAAGCCAGCGCTGTTATGCAACGTGCCCCCGTGCCTCTCCCATCCCCAGGAAATATTATTCACCACAATTTTCCGCAAAAACATCAGTTGAGCAAGATATGAGCGAGGCACTGTCACCCCCAACACTCTATCTCTGTTACTACGGCTTAATGAGCCACATGCGGCAAATGCAAAATAATAAATCAGCTTTTCTTTTGTGTCAGATACAGTATTATAGAATATCAATTCAGCATGAGGACAAGGTGCTTTCAAAGTCCCCTTCTCAGGCCACTAGTCCATTAACCAAAGTGCCCTCTCAAGCATTCCTGAACAAAGCTCAGCCTGATGGAGGTGGGAACTTATATCTAACTTGGGACTTCCCTGACCCACAATTCTTTAAAACCTTGTGTGATTTGAGAGGGTAAGTTGCTCAGTATCCCCATTATTGTGTCTACTGGGATGTCTGAGTCACCAAAACAAAAGCAGTGAGTACATTCTTTGTCTTGCCACTTTTGATACTTTGGATCATTATGCTCTACTGCTGGAAACAAGCCAAGTCCTCCTCTTAACAACATGTGATTTTAACCTTCTCTTTCATGTAAGTGATTTTAAGGTTGTTATAATCCCTGTCTGACAGTATTATAAATATATTCTCTAAACACTTTTTCAACTCTTACTTCTTGTGTCATTTTATACACAAAATTCACGAAGTTCAGCCTGACATTTGTGGCAACTTTGGAAACTTTAGAATCTCCATTTGATTTCAAAATAAAGTTCTGTGGTTTTGAACACTGGCTAAACAGCACGCCGATGACTGACACATCAGCAGGTCAAACTTGTGTAAGGGGTTTTAAGAACATTTCAATAGCATGTTGAAAAGTACTCGGAAAAGTCCTGGATTAAATGTAGTTTTGTTTTCATTAAATGTCTTTCAGTTAAATAAAAAAAAGGTACCGCAAAGAACTAAACATATCAAAAATAATAGTAGCCTACTCATTGTACAGTGTTACATTATTAAGAAAATCACCTTATTGGATTTTTATTATTGATACATTGTAAGCAGCATTTTTTTGTTGCATCTGGTTGAGGTGGGATTCATTTGAACTACCTTATATATTGGTAGTTGTTTTCTATAACAATGCATTTATATATACACATTTGTTTGTACATTATATACACTTACCATATCAATCTGCAAAGGATGTACATTTTAGGGGAGTAAAATATACAATGTTACTCTGAAATATGTAGCATCAAATTGAAATGCTTAAAGCTCCATTGTGTAATGTTTTGAGTAGATTCTTAGCGAAAACCCCTTTGTTCTTTCACAAATATATGCTCATTCATGTGTAATTACTTCCACCGACTAATCAAAGTATACACTCACCGGAGGGCAGCTAGCAGCTAACAGCTACTATTGCACTACTGTTTTTTTTAGGGGGGAATACACTTCAAGATATGACATGAACTGTCCTCTGGAGGACATAGCCACACCACTGCCGCTCCGTGGATTGTTATTGGGATGATTATTACAGAAGCCTGTCTGAATACACTCACCGGTCGGCAGCTAGCAGCTAACGACTAACGGCTATCAGCTAGCAGGGCAAGCTAGCTACCGGCAGGATCGAGGCAGGGACCAGGGTAGGTGAATTTAAACAATGTCTGAGTTGAAAACGCATCTGGTTGACACGTAAGGGCCCTGTTCATGTGGCACAGACATATTAATTGCATTTTGTGTCTGTTAAGAGGCACAAAGGCACTCTAAAACTTGCCCCGACCACTGCCATTTTAGCTCAGGGGACGCTTGTACACGTAGCTGCAGCTTGTCCGTGTTACCTGCACTGATTTGGGTCGGGGTTTTTTCTATCGAAAGTACTCGCGTAGCTATAGCGATCAAGATTAACGTAAAAATTGGCCGGAATTCTCCTTTAAGGCCCGGACACACAGAGCCGATAATTGGCCATCTGACAGTCTGGGAGGTCGGTGACTCAAGTCTGTTCAGTGTGTTCCGTGCCATCGTCCATCCGAGGAGCCGTCGGCCTTCATTTTGGCCGATTTGACACGTATAATCGGCGGGGCGGGCACTGCCGGCAGTCAGACTCAAATGACCCATCTGATTGGTGGAGAGCTAACCCGGAAACGGGGAGCGGGATGAGCGTGACTAGAGTCTCTCAAAATCTGATGAAAATCTTTTAAACTGACCTTTGTTGATCTGAAATGAAGACAGATTCAGCAACTGCACGGCCTGTTTCTCTCTTCAAATGTTTTCAGAAACACGTTTCCGTGAACTAGTTTAGTAAAATATGAGATCGTATTCTGAACAAGACGCTAGGGTTTCCCACAGCACTTTGCAGTTTAGGCGGCCCGTCTTAACAACACGCGCATGCTGCCTTAACTGAGTCTATACTGCCGTGTTACTCTGTCCTGTTTGAGTGGCTGTAATGTAGAAGTCGCATCAACACAGTCTGTAGGAAACAAGGTAACGGCGAGTTGTCAAGATACCACCAATCACAACAGAAAGAGCATTTGTTGGCGGTGAGTGTAACTGCCATTTATTCACATTTAAAAAGGGATAAATCGCCACATTACCGTCGCATGCGCGTTGGAGTTTGTCAACAAATGTGCGGTAGCTGGGGCATGCCCGGGCAGAGACGGGGTGATGGACTTACCGGAGCGTTGGCATACGGCAGGCAGAGAACATTTATATATGTTTCTCTGTCCTACTCTTCACATCAGTGAGGCTTTCTTCTCGTTTCATCTAAGTGAATACATGACGATGTGACTGGAACTATCATCACCTCTCACGCCTGGATTCTCAACGTCCCGGCTGTTGCCCGGTCTTTGAGACACAGCTGTTGTCTGGTTTTTTTAATCACTACACGCGGTTCACAATACATTAGTACATACATTAGTTAGCGTAGTTAACAGTGAAGCTACGGGCTGAGCTCTGTTCTCTCAGCGCATTTTGTTTTGGAGAAGAGTTGTCAGGCAAAGTGGAAGAGAGCGTGTCACGGAGGAGAATGGCAGCAATGCCAGTAAAACTGTTCACACTCAAACACTTCTTTTGAAAATAGTTTAATGAGCTTAAAATTGCACATTGCAACTGTTATTTTGAAAAGCTGGTTATTTATTAATTATTTATTATTATTTAAATTTAATATTTAGTGTAGTGTTTAGTATAGAGTCTGCACTACAGAGATATATTAATTATATATTTAAATTTGATATTTAGGGTGGTGTGTAGTACAGAGTCTGTACTACAGACCCCCCCCCCCCAGTCAGATGGCAAACCTACCACCTTAACTAACAAATTTAATGCGGGAAACCCTGGACGCCATGACAGTCTGTCTTTGAATTTCCAGAGAAACCAGACCCACGTGACGCGTTCGTCCAATCAGCTGCCAGTTTTCATTTTTGGGCGACAATACAGATTAGCGCCGCCTGCTGTTATGAAGACGTATTACGTCTCGTCTCTTCGGTGTGTTCTGAGGCATTTTTTTGACCAACTCGGGGAGACTGATCAGTCACACTGGCTTTTCTGCGGTTGGCGTCTGGTTAGTGTGTAAGCAGCTTCATACTTTGTCACCTTACTTCCTGCTTTGCTCCTGTCATAACTACGGCGGCCACTAGAGGGCGCCACCACTAGAAATGTAAAGCTGCGTCTTAATTGCTGGTTGAATAAACAACCTCCCGAGCGTTTTTCTGGGGAGGACAGTCTACTGTCACACTGTGGCTTACTGGGATCTTGACAAGTCAGAACGGAGCCAGTGTTAATTATTATTAGTGAGACCTGTGCTTTTCCTACTATGACAAGTCAAAAGGTCTGTGTGCAGCATTATGTTGAGATCTGAGAACTTGATGACATTGCTACAACAAAGTACCATGAGCAGTTAAGAATTTGGAGAAAAAAACAAACAAAATTGTTGAGTTGAGACTGTAAACTGTGATGTTGTTTTTCAAAAGACGTTGGGTAACCATTGTATGACTGTTCTGTCTCTCTTAAGTTTGTCTCCCCTGGGGTTTGTTCACAATTTGTCTTATCACATAACTGCACGTTTCTTGCCCTGCTGGACTTTTTTTTTTTTTTTTTTTTTTGCAATGTCAAGTCACCATGTTACCAGGGCTCTGCAATTAACTTGTTGAGTATAATAAGCCACGAATGATGGCCAAAGCTATTCAAATTAGACCAAGTTTGTAATAAACCAGAATGATCCTTTAGGGCCAGTGCTTGAGTACATGTACCAAGTTATTTTCCACCACAGCCCTAAACCAACTATGAGTATCAGGCTCCAAACTGATAGTGGGATAGCAGTCCTCCAGCTGAGGGGCATCAGACTTATTACAGGCAGCAGGGAGTGAAGTGTTCTAGGTGCAGGAACGTTGGCCACAGCCACTTCTAAAAGAGCTTTTCTAGTGGACCTAAACAAGAATGGACTCTATCAGAAATAACTGTTTGCCTAGGTTTTGTCTCAACATTGAGCGTCAAACACGTCATTTCCTGCATTCTGGTAAATTTTTATGCAACAATTTGTGCCTTTTCTGCATCAACTTATGGTTCAATGTCTTTAATTATTATTATTATTTTGAATAATTTTCCTGTATTGTTCAAAACTTGACATATTCAAAACATCACACGTGAGAAAGAACAGAGATGTGCACTGCAAGGTAAAGACAGTACCGTTTATTTTTACCTCTTTTGGGGGTTGTCTTTCATATTTTTTAAATCTACCCCTTCTAAATATTTGGGGGGGCATAGGGTTAAGGTTACAATGTGTTTTATGGAAGAATATATCTTTATAATTGTACATTTAAAGCTCAGTTTGAGTACACAGCAGCACAACAGTGCCAGAGGGCGATGGCTGAACTGCACGGCCGCACATCACATGCTACAATAGGTGTGTGACAAGCAGAAGTGGCTGATGGCAGATAAGTTAGGTTTAGAATCTCAGCTGAGGTTGGCCAGGGAAAAGATGAGGACTGCACTTGCAGATGTAATCTGTTCATCCCCAGCAACACTCTCAACACAAAAACACTAAATCGGTTTTCAGAGGACAAGACAGAAAGATAGTAGCACTTTACCCCATCATCCTGTCAGTAAACATGAAAGCAATGCACTCACAGAGTAAGGTGAACCTTAGCACTGCATCTACCATTAACAAAAAAGAAATTACAACATTACGGTATCATTTTCTTTATTTTTCAGTTCCTTTAGACTTATGTGACACACACTGTCGTCAATCCTCTCAAAATACAACAACACACACGTCTCTGTGTGTAACATAGTGTTCTTCCTGCATGCCTCTGCGATGTGTAGAGAGCCAATCACCAGCATTATTAGATCTTGGTGGAAGCATGCTGCATGCTGATTGGCTCACTGATGCTGATGAGATTAATTCTTTAGGTATTGCTGTTTTGGTATTGAATGACAAGGCATTTTTCGATACTCAATATTATGGAGGCAATTTGGTTTGTGCCTTAAAAGTCGAAGTTCGGTACCTAAACCTAACCAATCCAAACAACGAAGGCAATGAGTACTAGCCAATCAGAGGCAGAGTAGGGCAGGACATTCCTTTTCCATCCTAGGAAACGCATATTCACAAGCTGCTTGGCTTGATTCAAGGCTTAAAACTCTTTATATTTGCAGTCTCTTAAACGTCAATGGAGATATTTAATGGGGAAAATCCCTTCTGGAACCGGAGCAGTTCAAAAAGTGGGCGATCACTGTTGAGCTCTATGACAGCACGGAAAGGTCACAGAGAAGTAAAAAGAAAGCAATCTGTTCAATACTAATACAATTACAACCTCTTGACCTAGCATGTCAAATACTGTTTCCTTCCCCCCATGTCCTTCTATTGTTGCTTTTCAATCACAATCTAATATGTAACATAGTAGAACAAGAGTCTAGACAAAATGCCTGCCTGTGCAATTCATGCTCATATAGAAGATAAGAACTATTTCTCCATCTGACTGAGTGGAAGGCGATGCAACAACATGCACAAGAAATAAATAATCATGATAAACATACACTACAGAGTAGGGGTGTCACCATTCATCGATCCAATCCTCAACGATCCATATTATCGATGCAAAGTGAAAATATTGATACATATCCTCATCTTTAAGATGTCCCTTTATTTTGAAATTCCAACTTTATATTGGTTTTCATTAAAAAGAGTAGCTTTTTCAATTTAAGTGCCTGGAGGAGCTTAGTAATGAAATTGTCAAATCATATTTTAGTTGCTTTTTGTAAATGAGTATAAATGTAACAGATTGTGTTGAATCGGCTTATGTTTCGTCTCATATCGGTCACAGGCATGGTAGACTTTTTGATATCAGTAAATATTGTATCATTCTAAGAAATGAGTGATGGATGCTATAAAACCAAACAGGAAGTTCTCGTCCGTGTGCACCTCCAGATAACACCAAAAAACAATCTATATCTGTCAACCCAAATAACTGGAGCCCCAGTAATATTTTGTCAGCTTGGCCTTTCCTTAACTGGCCAATGTTTATTAAAGATCTCGAGGCGGACAAAAACGGAGCCAGATAAGTAGTGTGAATGCAGATTGAAAAGTGTAGTATAGGGGATTTGAAAGAAACATCATGACTGTGTAACAGCTTTAGGCAACATGCTTTTCTACATATTTAATGTGTGTGCAGTCTTGACTATATAGTTATTATGTACTCATTATGTACTGTTTCATATAGGACTACGTATTCTCTGCCATCTGCTTGTGTACCTACGTCACACCTGACTCAATTTAAAAAGTCAGCTCATTTTATAATGCACTACTTATCAGCCCATCCGTTGCAAATCAAAAGGCGATATTCTCAAATGCGGTATATGATGCAACCCCTCTGTTCTAAAATATAATCAGTAAAACTATAGAAAGAAAGGGCTAAATCTGTGATGTGTAATGTTGTTAATCTTGTGCCTTTCTCAATAAAAAAATGACAAAAAAATATACATATTATTTGACACAAGTGATTTTTCCGATTGTGTTAGAAAAAGCTTGTTGATATGACAAACGTCTAAGTGTCCTACAAATACAATGTGCTTGGTATGATACATCAACCGAATATACATGGATCTCGATACAATAAACAAAACGCGTTGTTTCTTCATCCAGTTGGTATACGTATTTCTCAATAATATATTGCAACCTTACTGAATGAGGTTTGGTTGAGGACAGGCGACCAATCAACAATCTGCCGTACATGAATTATGGATACGAAGAGTTAAAACGATGAAAGAAGCTGGCGCTCAGACTCCCATAGAGCAGATATCTTGTGACTGAACACAAACGCAGAGCCACGAGTGGGACTGGGCGCACTGACAGCTCAGAAAGGAAGCAGCGCTGAATAAACAGCCCAGGCTGACGTTTCCTGTAACGTTAAGCGTGTTCAGGCAAACAGGGATACCCCGTCAGTACCTCCAAGTGAAGCCAAATGATCCACTAGGCATCAAAACAACTCCAACTAACACGATAAGAGCCAGAATATCACAACAGGAGAACTGCCCCTTCGCTGTGACCCCACTACCATTCAAACAAACAGAAAGCTATGCAAAATGGCGTTAACGAGTCGTTAAACAATACGTCTCGAATGTGTGAATTGATATTTTATGAGACGACAACATAAGTAACAGCTGTACGTACGTGAAATGTCCCGTTCTGACCGGAGACAAGAGGACTGTAGCTCCTCACTGCTGTTTGTGTGTCGTAGACTCCACTGTGGTCTTAAGGAAAGAAGAGCGCAGGCGCAAAGAGAGGCGAACACGACGAGGGGGAACCCAATGACGTCGACAAGCAGCCCAGCCAATGAGTCGTCGTGCTGGGTTAAATCTGCAGGAATATTACAGGATGTTTCCTATCAATAAAAGCATGGTGGCTCAATTTGGCGCTCGAGTAACAACCTAGTTTTATATACAGTCTATGGTAACAACAAATTCTATTTTAAGAAAGGTTTTTTGTTGTTGTTGTTATTATTAATATTAATTCCCTCCACTTACGCAATTTAATGCATTCCTTTCATTTAAAAAAAGCTGGAATATTTCATTCCATAAACAAAACAAGAAAGAGAATGATTAATTCTCTAGTATTGATATTTGAGTATTTATAAGATTAGATGCAGGAGTTTCCTAAATGTAGCCTATGTTAACTTTCTTATTTGTTGGAAAACCAAATACATTCTAAATGTAGGCTATATAGGCCTATATTCCAGTGATTATCTGCCATATTAACAACTTGTTCTCTATTCCTGTTTATGATAAGACTCTCTTTAATTGCTTACATTACTTTCTATATAATAGATAGAGATGGATAGATATATAGATAGATAGATAGATAGATAGATAGATAGATAGATAGATGGATAGATAGATAGATAGATAGATAGATAGATAGATAGATAGATAGATAGATAGATAGATAGATAGATGGATAGATAGATAGATAGATAGATAGATAGATAGATAGATAGATAGATAGATAGATGGATAGATAGATAGATAGATGGATAGATAGATAGATAAATAAATAGATAGATAGATAGATAGATAGATAGATAGATAGATGGATAGATAGATAGATAGATAGATAGATAGATAGATAGATAGATAGATAGATGGATAGATAGATAGATAGATAGATAGATAGATAGATAGATAGATAGATAGATAGATAGATAGATAGATAGATAGGTAGATAGATAGGTAGGTAGGTAATTCAATTCAATTTTATTTATAGTATCAAATTATAACAAGAGTTATCTCGAGACACTTTACAGATAGAGTAGGTCTAGACCACACTCTATAATTTACAAAGCCCCAACAATTCCAATAATTCCCCCAAGAGCAAGCATTAGCAGTGGCTATTGCAACAGTGGCGAGGAGAAACTCCCTTTTAGGAAGAAACCTCAGCCAGACCCAGACTCTTGGTAGGCAGTGTCTGATGGTGCCGGTTGGGGTTATGATGAGCAGTGGCGTAATAGTCACAATAGAGATAATGGAACAGTGACTACAATGGTAGTCTAAATAGTTAATGTCAGCACAGCACAGCACAGCACAGCAGGGCGTTACGGGATGTAGCATGGCACTGCAGAGCATGGGTGGACGCAGTGGACGCGGCAGGACGCAGCAGGACGTAGCCGGACATTGCAGGGAATCACAGAGCGTAGCAGGGTGTAGCCGGTCCACAGCGACAGCTGCACCCAAGACCCAGATCTTGGTGTCACCCTAATCCGAGGCGATGTTCTGGGCGAAGAAGAAACATAAGGACTCCGGGGAGTAAACTCCCCAGAGCTAGGTTAGTAACAAGCATTTCTGGGACAGGATGCACATAAAAGGAAACAAATGAAAAGAGAGAAGAGAGAGCAGCTCATTGTGTCATAAGAAGGAAGGAACTTCCCCGGCAGTCTAGAATTATAATAGCATAACTAGGAGAGGCAGGTTAAAGGGAGGTGCCTGGTCGGGCTAGAACTCTCCCCAACCGGATCGGGCTGTACTGGCCTGCCTCCCTCTACTCTCACTATATTATTGATTATATGATAGGTAAATCTGATGACAATAAAGAGAAGCAGAGAAAAGCTGGGGTGCTGTGTCTGGAGCTATACACCCTGCCCCGCCGATCTAGGCGTACAATGCAACTCCTCACTCCCTAACTATAAGCTTTATCAAAGAGGAGAGTTTTCAGTTTAGTCTTAAATGTGATGACGGTGTTCTCCCCCCAAACCCAGACTGGGAGCTGGTTCCACAGGAGAGGAGCCTGATAGCTAAATGCTCTAGCTCCCATTCTACTTTTAGAGACTCTAGGAACCACAAGTAACTCTGCATTCTGGGAGCGCAGTGCGCTAGTGGGACAATAAGGTACTATGAGCTCCTCAAGATATGATGGTGCTTGACCATTTAGAGCTTTGTAGGTCAGAAGAAGGATTTTAAATTAAATCCTGGATTTTACAGGAAGCCAATGAAGAGAAGCTAATACAGGAGAAATATGATCTCTTTTCTTAGTTCTTGTCAGAACACGAGCTGCAGCATTCTGGATCAGCTGAAGAGTCTTAAGGGTTTTATTTGAGCATCCTGATAATAGGGAATTACAATAGTCCAGCCTGGAAGTAACAAATGGACTGCCGAACGCAATGCATGGACTCGTTTTTCAGCATCGTTTTGAGACAGGATGTTCCTAATTTTAGCAATGTTACAAAGGTGAAAAAAGGCTGTTCTAGAGGTTTGTTTTAAGTGGGCGTTAAAGGATATATCCTGATCAAAAATAACTCCTAGATTTCTGACAGTAGTGCTGGAGGCCAGGGCAATGCCATCCAGAGTAATTATATCTTCGGATAATGAGGTTCGTAGGTGTTTCGGGCCCAGCACAATAACTTTGGTTTTGTTTGAGTTTAACATCAGAAAATTATAGGCCATCCATGATTTTATATCTTTAATGCATACTTGAAGTTTAGCTAACTGACTAGTTTCGTCTGGTGAAAGTTAATTGAGTGTTTCCTAATAATATTGCCCAGAGGAAGCATATATAAGGAGAATAGAATTGGTCCAAGCACTGAGCCTAGTGGAACGTCATGGCTAACTTTAGTGTACCTGGAGGATTTATTGTTTACATTAATAAATTGAGATCGGTCTGAGAAATAAGATTTAAACCAGCTTAGAGCGGTTTCTTTAATGCCAACTAAATGTTCCAATCTCTGTAACAGGATGTTATGGTCAATAGTATTGAATGCAGCACTAAGATCTAATAAGACAAGTATGGAGACAAGTCCTTTGTCTGAAGCACTTAGAAGGTCGTTAGTAATTTTCACCAGTGCCGTCTCTGTGCTATGATGCTTTCTAAATCCTGACTGAAAGTCCTCAAATAAACTATGTAGAAAATCACATAACTGATTGGCAACTACCTTCTCAAGGATCTTGGAGAGAAAGGGAAGGTTAGATATAGGTCTATAGTTGGCTAAGACCTCAGCATCAAGGGTGGGTTTTTTCAGAAGAGGTTTTATCACAGCTACTTTAAATGACTGCGGTACATAACCTGTTAATAAAGACATATTGATCATATCTAGTAATGAAGTGTTAACCATGGGTAACGCTTCTTTAAGTAGCCTAGTTGGGATGGGGTCTAAGAGACAGGTAGATGGCTTAGCTGAAGAGACCTTTAGCATTAATTGTTGAGGGTTTATAGGATAAAAGCAGTTTAAGTATATGTCAGGTCTTGTCGTTCTTTCTAGTAGTCTGTCATTTAAAGGTGAACCGTTAGAGGTTGAGGGCAAGAGGTGATGAATAGTATCTCTAATTGTTTTTATTTTATCATTAAAGAAGCTCATGAAGTCATCACTACTCAGAGCTATCAGAATAGAAGGCTCAGTAGAGCTGTGACTTTCAGTCAGCCTGGCTACAGTGCTGAAAAGAAACCTTGGGTTGTTCTTATTTTCTTCTATCAGTGATGAATAATAGTCTGAGCTGGCCTTTCTTAGGACCTTCCTATAGGTTTTCAGACTGTCTTGCCAATCTAAACGAGATTCTTCCAGTTTGGTGGAAAGCCATTTACTTTCAAGTTTTCGCGAGATTTGCTTTAATTTATGAGTGTGGGAGTTATACCAAGGTGGTAGTTTCCTTTGCTTCATTGTCTTCTTTTTGAGGGGAGCAACAGAGTCTAAAGTAGTCCGTAGGCAGGCTGTAACACCATCTACATAATTATCAATTTGAGAGGGACTAAAGTTAACATAAAGGTCCTCTGTTTTATTAAAGCACGGCAATGAGTTTAGTGCTGTTGGAATATCTTCCTTAAATTTAGCTATAACACTGTCAGATAGGCATCTAGTGTAGAAGCTTTTATCTAATTTCGTATAATCGGGTATTAAGAATTCGAAAGTTATTAAGAAGTGGTCTGATAATAAAGGATTTTGCGGGAATACTATTACATCTTCAATTTTGATGCCATATGCCAGCACAAGGTCGAGGGTGTGGTTAAAACAGTGCGTGGCGATATGCACACTCTGACTGAAACCAATTGAATCTAGCAGTGAGTTGAAAGCAATACTAAGGCTATTGCCGTCAACGTCCACATGGATATTAAAATCACCTACAATAAGTACTTTGTCTGATTTAAGGACTACACATGATAAAAACTCTGAGAATTCCAAAAATTCAGAATATGGACCTGGTGCTCGGTAGACAACAACAAATATAATTGGCTGTACTATTTTCCATGTTGGATGCTGAAGATTAAGAACAAGGCTTTCAAATGAGTTATAATTTAGTTTAGGTTTAGGATTAATTAACAGGCTTGAATCAAATATGGCTGCAACCCCCCCCTCCTCGGCCTGAGTCTCGAGGAATTTGAGTATTAATATGACTGGGAGGAGTGGCTTCATTTAGACTAACATATTCTTCATGGCCCAGCCATGTTTCAGTAAGACAGAATAGATCAATTTGATTATCGGATATCAATTTGTTTACTAGTACTGCTTTAGAAGACAGAGATCTGATATTTAGTAGTCCACATCTAATTTTCCTATCCTGTTCTATCATTGCAGTGGTAGTTTTAATTCCAATTAGGTTGTTAAGTATTACCCCTCTTTTGGTTACCTTTGATTTAACTGATCTGAGTTGAGGAACAGACACGTCTCATTTTTTGGGGCAGGCTGTGGCTGACGTGAACTGGATGCTAAATTGACTATGTTTGCAGTCAACATCTTATTACTTAGGGGATTCACCACTTTGTATGGTCTATTGTTGATTATAACTGGAATAGTACTAGTACTACATGTTACCCTGCAGAAAACATTTTCAGATTCATCCACTTGTAAAGTGCCATTAGGATCAATACCTGGGGGGGGAAATGAATCTGTGATATTTTCAACAGAATGTCAACAGATAGGTAGGTAGGTAGGTAGGTAGAAAGATAGATAGATAGATAGATAGATAGATAGAGAGATAGATAGATAGAGAGATAGAGAGATAGGTAGGTAGATAGATAGATAGATAGAGAGAGAGAGAGAGATAGATAGATAGATAGATAGATAGATAGATAGATAGAGAGAGAGAGAGAGAGAGAGAGAGAGAGAGAGAGAGAGAGAGAGAGATAGATAGGTAGGTAGAGGTAGGTAGAGAGAGAGAGAGAGAGAGAGAGGTAGGTAGGTAGGTAGATAGATAGATAGGTAGATAGATAGATAGATAGATACAGAAGAATGTTCAGAATAATGGTATTCTGTATAGCACATGATGACGTACTGTATGTCAGAAACTATATTCTCAATGGTGAATTTTAACACGCCGGTTTGCACATCCTTTGAATATTTTATATGGTGCCTGAACTTTATATTAATCTACCCAGTGGAGGTGGGCTAGGTGGCTAGAGGCTCTGTCGGAGCCACAACAACACATCTGCTCAAGGACTTGGGGTTTCGGGGAGAAGAGGCAAGCTTCTAGATCTGAGCTGACAAGACAGGATCAGGTGTGGGGAGCAAGCAACTCCTGAAGAAGGCTATCTGCAGGGAGTATCAGGGAGACATCTCTGTCCTGGTCTAAAGGGTGAAACATCTATGAGTGGTGGTCCCCAGCTGATGACCCAGCAGCTAACCAGGCACTGGTGGAGGTGTGGCAGGCCTAGTGCCATGAAGAAACAACAACTACCTGTACAAATTAATATGGAAAACCACTTGAATTTCCAAAATTATGGGAAATGTCACTGTCACTCAGTAACCTACGTAATTTTCTGCTCTCAAAAATCATTTTAAACTGCATCTACAAACCATGCTGTCCAGGTGTTTTAACAAAAGACACATTTTGTTTCTTTGCAATGAAAGGGTTTCTTTTAATAACAGCTATTTTACAAAACTATTGTCAAAGGCCTAGCATATCCATTCTGAAATAAAGTTAAAGTGGTCCAGGCAGTAATTAACATTATGTTTGGTGAGGAGGCATAACAAGTTTCAAACTTGGAACCAATACAAATGACAGCAGAGATCAGTTTCCAGGTTCAGCTGCTGCTGCTGCTGCTGCTGCTGCTGCCGCCAACTGTTCCAGCTTCAGAGGGAGGATGACAGTAACAAAATGGACCCGGTCCTTCTTCAGTTTCTGTCTCACTGTCTGCGTCAGACCCAGTTCCATGTACTCCTGCTTCTGCTTGTCATACTGAGGCCAAATGACAAGCCCTGGACCGTTGGGAGAGCTGAAGAAATAATAAAACACGCCAGCTGCAGACATTAGGGCGGCCTATGCAGCAAAGAAAATCATCAACAAACATGTTTGCTACAGATTTTGTATTTTCATTTATTTGTCCATGCATGCTTGCAACTTTGAAAAACCACATACACATAATGTAAAGCATCTATTTCATCTATTTCTGTTTCAATTAATCTTCAATCTGACTCTATCCAGTGAATATTGTTCTGCTGTATAAACTGTATTTAGAAATATATGCACATTCTGCTGAATATAGTCATCTTGCCCTGCTGTATCACAGTATAATATTTTCAAAGTCTGACCTTACAACATGCTCTGTACCATTAAGTATCAACTTTCAATCAAGCAGCCTCTCTGGCCAATGTGCCACTTATCATTTAATTAGACTTTAAAATTGCATGAATTGACTTTTTCTTTGCGGAACGAGCTGTAAACACAAGCTGTAAACTCAACACTGCCATATCAAATACAGTTAAACATCCAGCAGACACAGAGCAGCACTAACGTTCAGTTGGAAGCTAAGAGAAACATTAAATAAAACATTAAAGTTGTGACTATGAAACCAAAAGAATAAGCTTGAGGATGCTAAAAAGCTCCATAGAGCTGAGTGGAACTGCAGAGTCAATAGAAGTCAATGATAATTCTCTGTGGGATGGTCCATGTAAGCAACTCCTTTTTTTCTGTTGT
Source organism: Sander vitreus (assembly GCF_031162955.1). NCBI lineage: Eukaryota > Metazoa > Chordata > Actinopteri > Perciformes > Percidae > Sander > Sander vitreus. Next base: position 36,481,350 of record NC_135862.1, read on the forward strand.
AATATAAAAGTATTGATTAGTGCAGCTTTAATGATACTGTTGTTCTCAGTGCTTACTCACCCAGTACGGGCAAAATTGCTCCAGTACGCCATCATGGTCCTACAAAGTCTTTCATCCTCCTTGGTAATGTTGCCTGAAGATGGGACAGGAGGAGTTTAATCACAATAGCAATATGGTCCCATTCATTCCTTCATTTACTCCACCAAGTCCCAGAAGTTGGGAATGAAGTGGTCATGCCTGAGCAGAGCCATCTTATCTGTATCTATATATGTTTATTATGTAGAGCTGCAAAGATTAATCGATTAATCGATTAGCTGTTTACCATTCAATTAATTGCCAACTATTTTGATAATCAATCGGTTTGATTAATTTTTTCTGAAAAGAAAGTAAAAATTATCTTCTTTAATGTGACTATTTTCTAGTATCTCCACTCCTATGTGACAGTAAACTGAATATATTTGCATTTTGGACAAAACAAGACATTTGAGAACGTCTTTTTGGGCTTTGGACAATACTGGTCACATTTTTTCACTTATTCTTCATTTATTTTGTAGAACAAACAACTAATCCATAATTGAGAAAATAATCAACATATTAATCAACAATGAAACATTTCTTTAGTTGCAGCTCTAATATAATGGGTAGCACATTACAAACAACCTACCTATGATTTTTATATGTCCATTCCAGAAACATGCACCAAACATGAAGCCGACATCATCTGCATGATCTGCCTTCACAAAGCTGGGTCTGGTATGTTTGTGTATCTCAGCACGGTATACAAACTCGTACATGTAAACTGGAACACCCGCATCTAAATACACCAAGGAGATAAAAGACAAGAGGCGTATGCTTAAGGATAAAGGTTAAAGATCAAGAGCAATTAGCAAATCGTTGCAGGGAATGTGGCTCAGGTGGTAGAGAGCGGACGTCTGCCAATCAGTGGTTGGATCCCTGGCCCTGCAGTCTCATGTCGAAGTGTCCTTGGGCAAGACACTGAACCCCAAATTGCTCCAAATGCTGCACAATCGGAGTGTGAATGTGTGTGAATGTTTATCTGATGAGCAGGTGGCAACTTGTACGGCAGCCTTGGCCACAGTGTATGAATATAATGGTTGTGAATGATGAATGGTACTATGTAAAAGTGCTTTGATTAGTCGTTAAGACTAGAAAAGTGCTATATAAATATAGTCCATTTACAGGGTGATGTATGAACCATAGACTGTATAATAATAATGGATGAAGCTTCTGGGCTTAAAAACTTAAAGCTATAGTGTGTAGTTTCTGTCCTCATGATACAAGCCTTTTGTGATCGCGCAATTATATACAGTCTATGGTATGAACTCTGAGTTGTTGCTTTCCTTTGGTTGAAATGAGATTAAAACAGCATCAAATCATCTATAATCGACACCGGCAAAGTGCACCAACATTGACAGAATTGACAGACTGTCTTCCTACACAGGTCTTTAATCAATTAGTCTTCCTTGTGTGACACAAACATTAGTTTCCATTTATTTATAGAGCTGTCAAAATGCTCTTTCTGTGCCGTGCCCCTTCTGACCTGAGTGGTATCCAGCCACCGAGGTGACAGGAAGCGTCATCAGCAGGTCTCCAATGACTTCGGTGAATGCGTCTCTGATCTCTTCTGGTGTTTTAGAGTCTTTCAAGTATTCGTCGATGATGAGGCTGTTTGCAGAGGAGGCCTGAAATAGGGAGGAAGGTTGGACCATTAGATTTCTCTTTGAGGTAGTGTTTTTCTACAGCAACTTCTCATCAACAAGAAGGATGACTTAATGACCTTTACTTTTTAATTAAAAATGGTGTAAACATTGTTCACATCTGATGTGATGAATATGATCAATGTGTTTGCATGACGAAGATGACCTTGTTGGTCAAAATGTTGCAGCATTAAAATTTTGGGACGTAGCAAAATTCTTTATGCTGACAACCTTTCCTATCAATGAAATGTCATAATATGATAATAATATAATGCTAATTGAACAGTTAATTATTTAAACCATGTGACTCGCAGTCCGCCATTGGACAGTCTGAAGAGCTGCAATGTATTTTGAGGCCGTTGAGTATGTAGCCTACAGTAAGCTCACATTGCATAATTTTGCTAATCTACTATACATTCAGGCATTTCTTGCATACACAAAATCTTATGCAGTTGGAGGAACGCAATACATACTTAATTTTACATCATACTTAGTATGACTAAGAATAGGATGTTAGTATGCAATTTCTAACTGACCCCTAGACATGTATTAGAACATGTCTGGAAAGAATCTTTAAGATAACGGCATCAGTTTATGTTATGTGCAATGGTAAAAAAAAAAAATATATATATATATATATATATCTATATTATAAACTGTGAAATGTCATGTAAAATAATATACTAATAATACAATAAATGAATGAATCAAACAATCAATCAATCACTGATTATCATTAACAAGCAACAACAGCTATCATGGAGCTCACCCCTGTAGGGTTGAACATGTTCACCACTGCCAGCACAGACAATCTGTTCATACCGTGTTCCCAGCCAGGAGGGGCGAAGCTCTGTCATCAACATAAGAAAATGCTTCAAATTAGTTCAAGTTGAGTGGGAAAGAATGAAATGTCACGCCATGTGATGCGACATTCAGCTCAAGATTATGCATCACTTCTATTGGACTTGCTCCATATTGTTTAGAATTGTTCTGCAAGACACACCAAATTGTTGGAAATGTAAGACAGAGGATGGCCAATTACTTCATGTCCTCTGGTCCTGTGATGAGGTCCAGGAAGTTTGGACCGGGATAAATGATAACCTATCTCAGATTGCAGGGACCCAGGTTCCATTCAGCCCAAGATTATTTGTTCTGGGAGATGGGTCAATCCTAAACGAGATGGATCAGCACATAAGAAGCTGGGTCCAGACTAGTTTGATGATAGATAGACAGATTCTTTTAAGAGGATGGAGGAATGATAGGGTGGGGGGGCATTTGAATAAATGTCATATAAACGGTTTACCAGATTGGATGTCTATACTAGAAAATGGGGAAAGTAGCTGAACTTTCTGGAGGGCTCCTAAGAAGCTTAGTGCTGGGGAGAGACCTGTATGATGGGCTCATGGGGTTGTCATTTATACATATGTTTATTTGGTTTACTATTTTTGTTACTATGTTGTTGTATGGTCTTGAATATTGTAGTTACTGTGTCATCTTTTCTTGATTTTGTCTGAGTGGGTGGAGATGACGAGGGGGGGGGAGGAGAGGGGGTATGTTCATATTGTGAGTTGTATGCTGTGTATGTTGTTAACAAATAAAACTAAAAATAGTTCATTACAAACAAAACATTTTCAAGTACAAATCCTTCAAGATAAAAAAATAAATCTTTTCAACATGGAGTGATATGGAGATTAAGTGACACTGACATAATCATAGGCGTAATTCACAGGAGGGATGGGGGGGTTACAACCCCCAATAATCAAAACTGATCGGTGCAACCCACCCCAAATACCTATTATAATTTCCTTTACATAAATAAAGACATGTGCACCATAACCTTGATGCAGAAAAGGCACAAATTGTTGCTGAAAAATTCGCCACAATGCAGGAAATTAAGTGTTAGACGTTAAAATTTAGATTTTGCTCAAAAGTGGAGATCTCAAACCCCCCCAATGTTAAACCCAAAGTTACGCCCTTGGATATAATTAAAAGGAGAATAATTGTCCCAGAAGCTGGGTAAAGTATATTATGTCTGAATAATGGAGTGAAAGCATTGAGATCTGTGTGACCTGAGGCAGGATCCATCCAAACTCATGGTTGGTTACTCCCATCATCACTGGAACCTTCAACACTTCTTTTCTCTTGAGAAGCTCCTCTGCTGTGTCAGTCAGAAACACTCCGTCCACCACGGCTCCCAGGTAAATTTTCATCTAAACACAAGACAGAACTTACTGCTATTGAACATCAATGCGTCTTTGTCCAAGTGGATGAAGGTAAACCAAACTTTCAATGAGTGTTTACCAGCCAAGGGGGTTCACAGGCTGCCATCTTGTGGCTAAAAGTTGGGCCATGGCGCTTAAAATTCTGATCTGGAATTCACACTGAACCTTGAAAAAATGATGATTCCCTTGGGTGAGGTTTCTATTAGTTCTTTCACCCTCTGTAGTTTTCTAATATACCAGCACCTCTATGATATAGAGATTGACACTTTTGTGGCTACTATTGGCCTCCTAATTTAACTTAAACTACACTGTAAAGACAGAAGGATCCAGGGAATGCAAGATAGAATAAAACACACAATTAACACAACTAAAGCTAAATACATCCATAACATCTGCCTGCATATCTTCACAATATCATTTACCTTTTTAGCTGCATCAACTAGCTCATCTTTACTTTTCCCCCTCATACAATGGACCAGTTCCTCTGTGCTGCTGCGGTCACATCCAGTAAGGTTGGCAACAATCTAGGTATAAGGAAGAGATTAATAAAAACCACACCGACATAAGTAATAGTATCCTGCTAAAATAATTCTCTAATGTATTTTACTCTGGTACACATGTGAAGGTTGCTATGAAAATGTACTTCTGCGAAAAAGAGTAAAGGGCACCCTAGAGCAGTGGTTCCCAACCTGGGGTCCGGGCACCCCTCAGGGGGGTGCAAAGATCACAGGGGGTGTGCAAGTCTTCATCTGGTTTGAGGTTGAGGTAAAAATAACTATTTGCACATGTTAAACAAATTAGGATAATACACTAGAATATATAATGAATACAAAAGTCGGTATAAAAACTATATATTTTTATTCTGGCTTAAAATTGTAGGCAGGCTACTTAGTAGGCCAAACCTCCGGGACATCTTAACCTGGGACCCTTGCTGTCATCAGGTCAGCTGCTAGCTGCTAGCATCCTCGTTTGTCCTGCCGCCACGGCATCACTATTTTATGAATGAAACATGGCGGAGAAACGTAAAAGTGCTGATAACTGCTCTGTATCAAAAAAGAAAGTAAGGCTCTATCTCGAGAGTTACCTCAACTTCGGTTTCAGGGGGGCTCAGCTTTTCTTAGACATGAGTAGGGGGGGGCACCAAGGAAAAAAGGTTGGGAACCGCTGCCCTAGAGAACACTTTATCAATAATTTCTCCGCAGGGCACCCTAGAGGGCACTGCATCATGTTTTCTCCATATTAGGGCCACTCATTAGTGAACCACATTGAAAGGCCACTCTGGAGGGTACTTTATCATGTTTTCTTATTTTAAGGGCACCCTAGAGAACACTATCATGTTTTCTCCACTGGAAGGGCTGCCTTGTTTTTTTTTTGGGGGGGGGGTTTAACATGGGGGCACCAAGGGGGTGGTCACCTTGTTAGGTGATAATATGTTGATGTTGTGTTTTGTCTTCATTGAACAAGGGGCCAAACAATCCAATTAATGCCTCTTTAAGTTCTGTCGGTACAAATACATGTTCAAAACAATGAGCATGTGTTTGATAGATATGTTTTTAAATTCATGCTAATCTACTCAGTTTACATATTACAGTACCTTGGCATGATCCAAAGGATGGTTTGTAGTGTAGGTCCCGAGTGTTGCTACTCCACTTTGAAAAATTGCCCTGTGAAATAATCCTTTTGCTTGTGGAGACAGAGTCTGTTCATAAGGAATAACCCATTACATATGCAATGACTTGACAAATATACATGATAATAAATCCACGATGCACTCATAAACTAGCACTGAGGTTCATACATTTGGATCACCTAAACATGTTAAAAATGTGTAAATGTATGTAACTAACGTGTTTCTTTTCTTCCAGTGATTAGTTTTCTTTACCAGTATGGATGCACTGATGCCTCCTGCAGAATCTCCAGCGACTGTGACAGTTTGTGGATCGCCGCCAAAGGCCTCAATATTTCCTTGCACCCATTTCAGAGCTGTTAGCTGATCCAAGAAACCCCAGTTGCCCTGAGCATGCTCGTCTCCAGTGCTTTGAAACAGGAAAAGTCAAGACACATCCGTTTGGATTCTTGAATGGTGAAAAAATGGTGAATGTGATACTGTGGATATTTTCTGTTTATTTCTTGAAACCAGACAGAAATGTGATGAGCAACACAATCCCTTACCTCAAGAATCCCAGAATGCCAAGGCGATACTGAATAACAACCATCACTATGTTTTCATAAGCAGCTAATGGAGCACCATCATACTGAGAAGCTGCACCCATTGTCAGACCTCCTCCATGGATCCACACCATCACCTGACACACAGTACAGTATAAGATACAACCATTTGTAATGTGCCACCTACATTGTGATGCATTATTGTAGGTCCAGTTTTTATATGCAACTGATTTTAATTTCTACATTTTTGAATGTAGTAGGGGGTCCCTGATCCATATCTCTTCCAGTTAAGGGGTCCTTGGCTTAAAAAATGTTGAAGACCCCTGATTTAGGGAGTTTTTTCTCTGTACACACAGTGAAACACAGTGGCGGGTCATTTCTGACCCGAAGACAACTCAAGGGTTAAATGGTAAAAATCAAACACATGTTGAAGCTTTGTTTGAGCAGCCAACACATTTTGACATTACACAGTGAATAGCTATTTACTCAGCATAGAGACCGAGAGTGGACAAAATAACATGGACAACTTAGTCCAACAACATCACAAGTTACTCCCTCTCTTCATAATGTTAATGCTGTGTTGTTTTAATGGATTGCATTTATAGTGTAAGGAAATTCTGTTATTTTGTCCATGCCTGTATACAATCATATATGATCTATGTCTGTTTAACGTACTGGCAGTTTGTCCCCTTTTGTTGCCTCAGCTGGAGAGTATACGTTCAGATACAGACAGTCCTCTGAAAGCTCTGGTGGGCTGTATTGCATTGACATGGTCCTAGAAACACTCACAACTATTTCTGGATCCTGGATACACCTTAAAAAAAAGAGAGAGAGAGAAGTGTGTGCCATCCATAGGGAGAAATAAACGGTCAAATCTTGTCATGTTTGGTGCTCTTCGTTGATTCAAGTCAAGTTTATTTATATAGCACATTTCATACGACAGGCGTAAACTCAATGTGCTTCAAAATAAAAGCAAGCAAGAAAAAACTGGCTAAAATTCATGCATGACAAAAACAAAACATGTATGGAAACATAAGATTAGATAAAAGGTAAAATAAAAAATAAAATAGGATTACAATAAAAATGGTAAATATGTATGACCATTATTAAAAAGGAATAATGATACAAATACATATTCTATAATTAAACATTTACCAGGTAACCACACTTTAAGTCACCAAGTCTTACATGGGAGGCTGATGTGTGCCATCTCTCTCCCCCTCCCAGGGCTCTGCATCCTGAGGAGCAGCCAGGCGGAGGGGCCCCACAGGGGGCCGTGCAAAGGGGATTCCTAGGTGTTGCTTCACCCTCCTCTCTGTGCCTTTCACCGTAACGTATTCCCCTCTGATTCGGCCATTTTTCAGAGAGACCACATGGTCAACGCTCCCTGCCGAAGATACAAGTATTTGTGATTGTGTTTAACTTCTCACTGCCTGTAAAAGTAGAAAAAGCATAGGTGTAAATAATACAATGAAGTCCATTTAGCTGCTTCAGTTTCAGGGTCCTGGTATTGTTCACCCAGTCATGGCTTACTAGGATACTTGAATAGAACAAAGCCATCATTAATGTAATTATTAGTAATACCTTTTCATACTATGAAAATTCAAAATGTCTGCTGAAAGGGTATGAGACAATGTGTCTCATTCAAACTCTAAAAATGGAAAGTTTTAAAGAAAATTTGGATCATGCAATAAGGCAGACCTGCCTGTGCTTTTCATGGAATTATTGTAAACATTTAAGAAGGAGGCGGGGGGAGCACTGGAGAGACCAAAAAGCAGCACAAGGCACAGTGCAATTTTAAGTAGTATTTTAGTAGTATTATTTTTTATAGTTCATATCTACTTAGGTTATTACTTGTTCAAGATTGCCTTCTGCACCAACTTGTGATTATTGCATCAGCAATTTGCCATTTTCCATATCTAGCCTGCATCGATGTTTAACCAATAGAGGGCAGCATAAGATAATGGTACATTTATTCACCACTCTACCCATTCTACAGTTAATTGATGGAGAAGCCAGAACCTTACTATTTGCATGTACATTTCTTATTACATATATTCATTTGTGAGTTTTGTTATTTGCATCTTGTATTTCCAGTAGAGGACAGGAATATCTAGCTGCAGCAGTGTTAGCCAAACCCACCGAATAATCCATGGGATGACACTGCAGTTTTTTTTGTTTTGTTGTTGTTGTTTTTCATGATCACTTACATACATGTTTCTATGTCAACTGAAGTCCCTACTACAACTCAATACGCATGTTCTAAAGCATCTAAATACTTCTCTCACCACTGGTTTCAAAAGGTTTACTTAGAAACATGCATGTAAGTGATCATGAAAAATAACAAAAAAACATAACTGCAGTGTCATTCCATGGATTATTCGGTGGGTTTGGAGATTGGTAGCTCCTGAAAAGTTGACAATGTGGTCATTCTTCTTTAACGTTTTAGATTGTTCTTAACATTCCTTGGGCTGCTAAGAAATTGGAAAATTGTATAATGAACCTATGTATTTGTCATCCATAGTGGCTGGTGCATCAGAATGTAAAATGAAGTGTTTCCTTACCTGGTGTTGCCTGTGCTATTGCTGTCAGCGCAAGAAGGAGATAAACAATGAAAAGCACTGTTCCCATCCTGACCAGGCTCGAAGAAAAGACGTAGAGAATTACACTGTGCTTTCAGAGAAAAAGCCCTCTGCCCCTGTCCTGGCCTCTGGTACCACCCTGCCAACACACACGCACACAACTCTAACTCCCACACACACATCACAAACAAGCTCATTATGTCACAACCACAGCTCAGCATGAAAAGTATAATCTCTATTGATTTAACCTCCAAAGCACCACAAGAAGAACTGTGACCGCTGAGTCAAAAATGATAAAGTCCTGCTCTTTGACCACTACAGCTCAATGCTGCAAACCACAAAAAAAGTTAAATAATACTTGGTATACCTTCAGATAATTTAGTAGACACACAATGTTCTCTTCCTTCTTTTTTTTTTCTTAAGATACATTTTTTATTGTTTTTATATTTTTAAACACACAGAACAGACAAACACAATTGAACAAGAACAACAACCCTCTCCCACCCCCCACCCTCTGCGGTCTCGAGGAAAGAAAACAAACACATAAACAAAAACAAAAATCACACCTTGCCTAGTCACTCTCCTCTACTTCTTGTGATGCTGAGGTCATTAGGACTGATACCTGTGATGCTGAGGTCATTAGGACTGATACCGGTGATGCTGAGGTCATGAGGACTGATACCTGTGATGCTGAGGTCATTAGGACTGATACCTGTGATGCTGAGGTCATTAGGACTGATACCTGTGATGCTGAGGTCATTAGGACTGATACCTGTGATGCTGAGGTCATTAGGACTGATACCTGTGATGCAGCGGTCATTAGGACTGATACTTGTGCTGCTGCACCTTTCCATAGGTCTATAGTCGATGACTTGGCTTTGTTAATCCTTGCTGTAGAGAGCTCAAGCATAACTATGTCCAGAAAATACGCCAACCACTGTTTTATACAAAGCGTGTGTGTGTGTGTGTGTGTGTGTGTGTGTGTGTGTGTGTGTGTGTGTGTGTGTGTGTGTGGGTGGTGGGGGGAGCTATCATTGTCTTGGTTGCGGTTGAGCCGGCTATCCAAATTGTCCTCTGTCTCCCAAGCAGATGTAATTTAGAGTCATCATTAAGTAACAAAACAATTGGGTCAGTAGGAAGTTGACATCCTATCACATCAGATATTATTGATGTTGTTTTATTCCAGAACTCATGTACCTGTTCACACTCCCAGACCATATGCAGGAAAGTTCCAGTTTGTTCAGGTTGACAGAACGTGCAATAGGGAGTAGGAATGACTTTAGAGACGTATCTCTTCTGAGGAGTTCAATATGTCCTATGACATATGTTGAAGTGGATTTGCTGGTGATTTGGGTTCTTGGAACAGTAGGAAATGTCCCAAACTATCTCCCAATTAATTACGTTCCCCTCTGAACTCAACTCTCGCTCCCATTTCTTTGCTATTGCGAGTTCTCCTACGGATACTTGCATCAGTTTAGCATAAATCCTGGACACTAATCCTCCCACAGGAGAATCAACAAGCCATTTAATGATTGGGTGCATCTCAAGGCTGTTCCCCCATTGGTACTCCATAACATTTTAGGGCTGATTTTAAGCGAAGATAAAGGAAGAAGGATGTCCTAGGGACCTCAAAGCTAGCTCTCAGGTCTTCAAAACTTAACATACCTTCATCATTGAATAGCTGGTCTAGAGTATAAATATCTCTGTCACTCAACTGGTTATATACAAAAAGTTTGTTACCAGACATTAAGTGTATGTTGTGCCAAACTGGGGTGTTCAAATGCCATTTATTGGTGTAGCGTAGTTGCTCCTCTACCTGTTTAAAGTTGGTCAATGTGTTGGTGATAATAAGGCCATAGGTTAACATACACTTTTTTGGACACACACCTGTAAAGGCCAGGTTTTGCAGTCTTAGACTTCCAGTGAGGTTTTGCTCTATTTCTCTCCATGGGACTGTAGATGAGGGGTCTATCCACACTCTGAGGGCCCGTAGCTGAAAGGCTCTGTGATACACTTTAAGGTTGGGGAAGGCCAGGCCTCCCGTGTTTGTGGTACGTTGTAGGGTAGAGTATTTTAGCCTAGGTTGTTTATTATTACAAATATACTGCCGAATTAAAGTATCAAGTTTCTTCCAGAAATTTATTGGTGGGGGTAGGGGGATCATTGTACTTAAGAAATTCACACGAGGAACTATGTTCATTTTAACAACAGCAATCCTGGACCGTAGTGATGCTGGTAGCGCGGACTAGTTGGCCAGATCTCTTTGAACACTACTTAAGATAGTTTCATAGTTGTCCTGGACAACTCGCTGTAGCGATGCGTGTATGGTGATGCCCAAATTTGTAATTTTGCTTTGAGTTGGTATTGTAACACTAATGGCTGAAGCCACATGCCTGTTATTCAATAAAAGGAAATTACATTTATTCCAGTTAATTTTATAGCTGGAGATTGAGCCAAATTCGTTAAAGATCTTAAGAATTTTTGGAATAGAGTCCTCAAGATCAGAAATGTACAACAAAATATTGTCCGCAAATAATGATATTGAGCTGCTGTTGGATTTAATCTGGACATTACATATTTTATTTTGCCTTATGGCTTGGGCTAATGGTTCAAGCGAGATTGCAAACAGCATGGGGGTGAGCGGGCATCCCTGTCGCGAGCCCCGCTGGATGGGAAATGGCTAAGAGTGCAAGCCATTGGTTGAGACTATGGCTGTGGGATTCACATATAAAGTACGTGCCATGTCAATGAATTTGGCTCCCAAACCGAGCCTCTCCATTACTTGCCACAAGTAGTTCCATTCTAGGCGGTCAAAAGCCTTTTCCGCGTCCAGTGATAAAACTGCTGCCGTTGTTGGAAGGTTTTTGGCTTCTTCTATTACATGAAATAGTCTGCGTACATTGTCTGCAGCATGACACTTGTTATTGAACTGGGTTATCGGTTGGCCCAGTTCTTCTGCCTTCTCTGGGTCTAGAAAAGGCAGGTTTAGCTCTTTTAGGAACATCTGGCACTGTGTCGGATCTGGGTTGCAGGAGGACTCATACAACTTTGAGTAGAAGGATTGAAAAGTGGCGCTGATATCCTTAGGATTTGTTGAGATACCTCTGTCTGTGCAGATGCTGTTGATAGCAGCTCTGGATTCACTTTGTTTTAATGTCAGAGCTAGCAATTTGCTTGGTTTACAACCATTAAAATAGTAATTTTGCCTCACTCTCACTAGCAAATCATTTAGCTCTGCTCGACTTGTGACTAGAGTTTGTGTAGATTTAGAAAAACAAGTTTTAAGAGATTGCTCTAACGATTTACAGCGTTCTTCCAACTCCGCAATCCTTGCCTCTCTTTTCCTCTTCAAGTTGACCGCAAAGGAGGATGTGAAATCTGCGGGATCAGGAACTGAGTCTGTATTAAGTGATATAAATTCAGCAAGTTTGGTTCTAAATTCTGCATCAAAAGCTATGTTTTGGAGAAGGGAATTATTAAATTGCCAGCTCCTAGATCTTTCTCCTAACATATCACAACATAATGTGGTTATCAGCACATTGTGGTCAGACAGAATTGCTGGTTCTATTGCTATCGTGTGAAACATTGCCTTAAGTTCAGTTATCTTCCTTCTGAGAGGCACTGAATAAGATTTGATTTTTATGGAACAAAAAACTCGGAGATGAAAACTGACTGTAGGAAATGAACTGCTCACATTAAAGGCCCTGAACAGTCACAAATAATTATCCACAACTAAGCACATGACAAGTTACACATTACATAAATGCCATCATAGTGTACTGCAAGAGATTGACTGAGGTTACAAACATAGATGTCAGAAGCTCTAGGTGTTTTTTTTTTGTTAGACAATAATTTGATGAAACAGTGAACAGAGCTTAGCCTGTCAATTCAATCTTCCACCCCAAAGGTCAGGGGTACCTTTCTATAATCAGTAGAGAAACAAGGTGTTCCATCAGGACAAACAGACATGGTGAGCTCTGTGAACTTCAGGTGAAAACAACAAGGCTATGTTGTACATTTTCAACCTCATTCTGCTTCATGGTGGATTCCCTCCATTAGCATGCTTTTTTACGCCATTGGGCAAAAATTCCACAACAACCTTTCAGCATATTGTAATTCATGTGATCTGAGAGAAAACTACACTCTTCTTCTTCTTGGCTCTGTTTTCAGGCTTTAAAAAATCTTCCCGCAATGGGAGATTTTGGCCAATAGGGTTAGGGTGGTTAACCAATAATAAGTCGGGGGGGGCACAGGGGATTTTATCAAGAATACATCATAGGAAATCTGCTTGGAAATAAAACAAATTTTGGATAGGATAGGACAACACAATGCAATTTTGCTTAATAAAACACATCACATTCATTGTTAATTTGCCAGATTTTTTATTTTGTTCTTCCTATCTTTCTAATGTTGTCTGCTAAAGTCTGCTAAAGTCTGCCTGTTTGTTTGTTCCTGTCTGCCTGGCCCCACAGTTTAAAGAAACTTTGCCTAGCCCCTTTTTGGATTTGTTTGCCTGATCTGATTGTCTACCTGCATTTGACCTTTGCTTGCCTTAATGAACTAGTAAAGTGAACTTGAACTTTCATCTACATGCCTGTCTTTGAGTCGTGCACTTGGTTCCAGTCTTGTTTTATTTCTGAACTGTTGCAAGCTGCACATTTTCAGATGCAAAACAATACATTTTCTTTCAGAGAAACTTGTATAATTGCTTAGAATGTCCAAGCTGTGTCTATGTTGTAGTCTGCATTTATTCACATGCAACAACAAAGGTTCTCTTGCTGTGTTGCCCTTTAAAAATAGACAAAATGATAAAAACATTAATAAGGTCATTGTGTTTGTCATAACTGTCGTTCTTGGCAGGGATACGCAGTAGATGACTATTCCACTGGCAAAAAAGGTTATGCTATATTTTGCACAATGTGAATTAAAAATCCATAAGCTATAAAAACACACTTACCACTGTTTGTCGCTAACCCTAACCCCAAACCCTGAAAATCACTCCGGTCGGAAAGCGGCTATCATGAGCTGACAAAATAGTCAAGATAAAAAAATAAGCCAGATTTGCAACTGACAAATGCAATCAGAGAATGATGTCATGGTCCAAACAAACAGTCTGGAATTTAGATTGACCAACATTTCCAGTAAGCCACACAGATCTCCAAAAATACTACCCAATGCGGGTTAGAAAAGTAATGTACTGAATTCTAAAATAAAGAATGTTATCCAATAAGTGATATCTAGGCTGTCATTGCAGTAAAGATTTGCCTTCAGATGTGATTGAGACATACAAATGGATGCCAAATGAATGCTTTCATACAGGATATGAGGGCTTACTGACTGGTTTGAGGCAGTGTTGTAAGTCCCAAGTAAGTCTCAAGTCATTTTTTGGGGGTAATGTAATGTAAAGATCAGAAACAGTCAGCTTGATGTTGGCAAACACAAGTTGCTTCTGCTACGACAGCGTTCTAAGGCTATTTCAGGAAGAAAAAATTGTTACGGACTTGGGAGAGAGGGGTAATATTCCGAGAAAAAACTCAGACTTTCTAAGATTAAAGTTATACATTTACAGAAAAAGAAATCAGATATTCTCTGAGAATAAAGTGGTGAATTTGGAATTGGAATGAATTAGTTCTCTGCAATTTTCACACTTTGCAAAGTCATCCAGTGGGCCTGACTTGACCCTTTGGCGGGCCGGTTCCAGCCCACGGGCCGTATGTTTGACACCCCTGACCTAACTGAACACCTGTTGTGATTTTGGAGTGATGTGTTTTTACTACTTTCCATCAAACACCAAAGGAAAGGAATATATTGTTGTGAGGCAGAACAGAATGCCAGATGTGAGGCAGTATAGAGGAGTAAACCTCTATACATGGGCACGTGCACCAGGCGCCTGGGTAACTCATCTGGTGGTGCACGTGCCCACGTATAGAGGTTTACTCCTTGATGCGGCGGCCGCGGGTTTGACTCCGGCCTGCGGCCCTTTGCTGCGTGTTGTTCCCCCTCTCTCTCTTCCCTTTCATGTCTTCAGCTGTCCTATAAAAATAGAGGTCAAAAGAAGACTCTTAAAAAAAAGACAGAAAAAGAAGAAGGATGTTTAACCTTCCAGTGTAGTTCTACACATTTGGAGAATCAATGAAAATGAGCACTGCAGCTGTTCTGGGGGCTTTATTAAGACACTTTAGGTTGGGATTTCCTCCATACATGCACAGATGTGTGTTGCCATTGTCATTAACTAAAAAAGTAGGATATAGCTTCTCAAGATGAATTTCGTCCCATTACAGACTTGTAATGTCAAACCTGCCAGTATGGCAAGTCTTCATGTTACTGCACTGTTAGCCCTACAGAGCATAAAGCATGCGATGTGCCTCAACACTGTAAGCTCACTGTGAGGTCCAGTCATGATATGAAAGATAGCCACTAGGTGGCACCAGTGAACTTAGCTGGTTAGAAGCCAACTCCAGTTTATCCTGTTCATGTTAAAAGGCAGGAGCATATTTGGGAAAACAAGTGTGTGACCCAGGGGTTGCTGGTTCACAACCCTAGATGGAATGAAACCTTATGGCATCAACCAGGTTACTTGAGTTATAATTCATTTACTTGGTTGTTTGTTGCTATATGCAATGGAAATGTGAGATTTTCAGTAGTGTAGGCCTCCTGTTATAGAGGTATACAAACCTTCAAACAAAGTTAAAATATTTTCCCCTGATGGATTTTGGAAATTAAGTAACCTTTCAAAATGTAAATTGATTTCTAAATAGGTGCTACATATACCTTTTGCCAATGATTTTACCATTTCACCAAAATAAACCTGCAGTATTAAAAGGCTCAATTAGTATCAGACGAAACAATAGTCTACTGTTGATGTTAGGGACTGAAAACAAGTATTACCTTTGTAAAGCTATAACTTCCATCTGAATCATCCATGCAGGAAACTAAAGCAGCCTGTCATCAGCTCAAAAGGACATCCTGGCTAATATCATGTGTCTGTATCACAGTTAAACAAGAATACAACAAAAACATACAATGAATGCACTCAACAATACCATGTATTACACACTTGATAACATAAGAATTTTGAATACCACAGGATATCATTGCGGTGACACACTAAAGAGATTAATTACATGAAACTCATAATTTGGCAATGGATATTTAAATTAAATGTATTTATTGTAGATACAGGATATGCAATTAACTTTTCTGAGAATATATATAAATGATTTGTCTATGTTTTGATTTATTTTATGTCGTTGAATGATCATGCAGTTGAACTATGAGTAATATATGTATTTTATTTTTGATAGACTAAAAACAAAGCATGCTTTACATGGGATACGTTTGAGCGAATAGGAGATGAATGCGGTGCCATACGTCAGACGTAAGGGGCGTTCTAGAGAAGCGTCCTCTCCTCAGTAGTAAGCGGAGTTGACTGTAGCGCTCGAGCTCCATTGAAAGTGGCTCCCTGTTTCAGTGGCTATACAGGCGGACGAGGGGGCGGACCTGCGAGAGGAAACTTCACAGAAAACAATAGCAGTCACTCCGTTGACCTCCATATAACTGTTATTATTTATCAGGGTTAATATTTCTGACGACAGGCAACTGTGTCTGCTGACAGACGCGCCAAGGGTTGCGCGACGCGGCTCGCCCGGCGAAGGAATAACGTTAGCAGGAAAACGGAGAGAAAGGAGAGTGAATACACGTTTGGGAAGAAGAGGAGGAGGACAGTGACAAGTAAGCAGACTCAGCCACAGGTAGCCCCACGTTAGCTGTCGTGGCAGAAGATATCAAAGTGCAGACGGGTCATGCGGATTTCTCCGGTCGCTGATCGGAGCGCCGCGTCGCAGCAATAAACGGTGCGGAAAAAGAGAAGAACCAGAAAAAAGAAGAACCCGGACCGCTTCTCTGCCGCTACGCCTGTCCGTCCAGTCAGAGGGAAGAGCCACCATGTCCCGGAGAAAGCAGAGCAAACCCCGGCAGATAAAGCGTAAGAACCAAACAGCCTCATTAATTAATGTAATAATAATCTTTTTTATTGGAGTAGTTGGAGTGTGGAGTGAGCCACGCGCGCTCTGGGAAGAAGCCGCATGTTTTGTGCGGCGCTTCGGTTGAATTATGCGTTCACTATAAAAGTTAGCAAGTAGTATAAAACCCGACTGTCTCGACAGTAGTTTTATGACACCGTTTTTATGGGCAAGCGTCGCCTAAAACAACCTAGACCCACACAGAAGACTTTGTTGCGCATTTGATAATATCAGAAAATTGAACCTTTAAAGTACAAGTTCAATTGAGTTCAGATAGGCTGCAGCATTTTCTCAGAAAAGCCGAGGGACGTAGCCCACACTTTCTTTAAAGGCCGTTTTTCAAGCTATTTAAGCGCCACTTTGGCTATCTAGACTGGAGGAATACAGAAAAGTTTTCATGTATTAGCCTGTAAAGAATGCTTTGTCCATTGGCAGCTAGAACTGTAGCCGTGGCTTCCTGTTTAATTCTGTTGTGGAAACGTCAGTGTTCTCTGAAAAAGCCGATGTGAACAGAGATAAAGCAGCGATCCGATGTGAGCCCAGATAAAGATTAAAATTGGATCTTTTTTATTTGTTTTCTGTCTGAGGCAGCGCGAGGCCGCTGGTGTATTTTCCCCCTGGCTTTTCACTTCTCTTTTCCAGAGATGGGGCGTCAGATAGGCCGCCTAGCTGATCTCTCCTGCTGATAGCTGCTTACAATTGGATCTTTTTTTCATCTATCCCTTTAACTCAATAATGCATCTTATGGCCGTTTGAAAGGCCTTCTCTTGGTCTGGCGATTGGCTGGTCTCCGTGCTTGACGAGTTCTTCCTGTTCATAAAACGTGTGAAGGTTTATTGCTGCTGACTGATGTTCAAAGTTGATATAAAAGCATATTAACGATGTTGTGATAGGCATTTTGCACACTGAGCTGATGAAGAGTCTCAGTCTAAATGTAATGTCATTATACTGGAGATGAAATAAAAAGTGTTCATGTACTCTGTCTATTTGGAAGCCAGAGCTGGAATGGAAACATGACATCAGCAGGACAGTTTGTTTGGTAAGTTATCACATTGAGCAAATAATGATATCTTGTCATCAGTGATTGTGTCACTGTGTTCCTAGAAACCGAGTGTCTAAAAGCAACATTTGGAGGCTGTTTGGTATCATCTTGCAGTTATATATGATAGTAATCATTTGTCATTTCTGACCAAATAACCAGATTAAGTATCCTGGCTCAAGTGGCAGTTGTGTATTTTCTCTTAGATGTCTGACTTTTAGAAAAAAAGTACATCCAATGACAGTGATGAACGTTTTTTCGTGCTGCAGACCTCAATTGTGAGCTTTGTTGAGACCAAAAGGTCAAAGGGAGCAAGCAGCATTACATCATGCCACTAAGTTGTAGGGGAGGGAATCTCCAGAGGCCTCACGATACCATATCATCACAATACCTATGTCACGATACCATATTATTACTATTTTAAACCTATTGCAATATTCTGATATATTGCAATTTACCTTTTTTTCCAACTTCAAATGTTTCCCAATTTCAAATTATGTCCCCAAAAGTAAATTTGTTCATCTCACTTCTATTGTATTGCTGCAAAATAGGATTGTCAAGCAGACAAACCGACCAACACACATATATATATATATATATATATATATATATATAATAGATCCATACTTGGCATCCGAGTATCAATACAGTATTGCCACAGAAAAAATATCCGGATACTATGCTGTATCGATTTTTCCCCCCCACCCCTACTAAGTTACAGTGCACCTGTACCTGCAAACTAGGGATGAACAATACATTGTCTCAATAAGCTACTCAGCTAATTAAAGGTAATTCCGTGAGTTGGTCAAATTACAAAATGAAAGGTTGTCCGCTTAATATGCTATATATTCCGGTTTTCTGTGTTTTTATTGCTATTGCCACAGATGGTTGAATGGAAGAAGACACCACTCTGAACACTAACCCCTGCTACATAAATGTCAGGCAGCTAGCAAGTAGTTTCATAGTTGTTGAGTGTAAATGACAGGCAGCTTTCACACACACACACACACACACACACACACACACACACACACACATATATCGTTGTTTAAAGGGACAGTTCACGCCCAAATCAAAATACACATACCTTGCTATTTATCAATCTAGATAGTTTTATTGTGAGTTGCCCAGTGTTGGAGATGTCGATCTTCTCTCCAACATAAGGAACTAGTTGCTACTCGGCTTGTTGTGATCAAAGCGCCTGGACATTGTAAAAAACTTATCAGCAATGTCTCTTTCCATAAATCATGACCCAATTACTCAGAATAATCCACATACCTGGTTGTGAGCAGTTTCATGTAGGAACTATTTTCTTTCTTCCTAACTACATCCACCAACCGCATCACGGCGCATAAGGACGCATACTCATGTAAGAGATGCTCATCCTCCTCACCTGAGCTAGCTAGCGTTCCGGCTCACCAGCTCATGATTTATGGAAAGAGACTTTGCTGTTGAGTTTGCACATGTATTTTTTGGGTGCTTGAGCACCACAAGCCCAGTGCCATCTAGTTTCATTACATTGGAGAGAAGGCAGACATCTCTACAGATGATATCTCCAACACTGGGTATTGCGCACCAAAACAATCTAGCACTGCAGGTAAGAGGAAAAATATGTATTTTTGATTGGCTTGTCCCCCTAAAAGCTCTGAATCGGCAGCTCCAGGATTCAGAGCTGCAAAGCAGTCTGTCCTGTCAGCTAACATTAGCATTAGCTTCATTAAGCCAAAGTGCAGAACTGTCAACAGTATCGTTCTGGGTTGTCAGGCCGATATCAAGCATTGTCACACATGACTTGGTTTATTTATTTTGTCTTACAACGACATACACACAATATATTTTACTAGTTACCATAAGCGGAAAGCCGTTATATACATGTAATAAATGTCATCATCATCGGACCATATTGAGAAATGTAAAGTATACCCGTAATGTAATATCCTAATGAATACAGGCTAACTGTTTAATCAGTAGCATTAGCTAGCTAATCTGGACTAAGAAAGGCAATGCTCTTGGTTGCTCACTGCCCATGAAGATGACGTGTTCGTTCCTAACTAGATGCAGTTAAAGTTCTTGTCAGCTGCTCTCTTTCTCCCATAAGTTGTCCCCTAATAGCACTTAACTCATTGTTGTGATCAAGCACATCTGCTGGGTTGCCATTAAAGATTTCTCTTGGTCAGGTTCTCTGGTGTGCCACTGCAAGTAGTCCATATAGTCTGTCACTTCCTTGTTTTTCATATGTTTCCATAGAGAGGCCTATCAGCTGTGAACTCCCGGCAGGCACCTACGTACAGTAAAGCCAGCAGCGAGGCCTGGAGATGTATCCCAGACCCTGAGGCTGATAAACCCAGGCTAGACTTGTGTGTGTTAGAGAGAGAGAGAAAGAGAGAGAGAGAGAGAGAGAGAGAGAGAGAGAGAGGTTATGGCCATCTTTATCAGTGCTTCTGGTCCACTATGCTTCCCTGTGCACCAAGCCCCGGCTGCAGTTGAGGCCAGCCAGGCTCTCAGCCCTGTGACTCTCTTGTGATTTGGCAGACATTTTGATAGGAAAGAGTGAGGAGTGATAAGGACTTTGTTCGACTGGGGTGTGTGGGGGTTCAGCCGAGGTGGGGGCTGCTGGTGTTACCACTACTACCAATCCTATTACTTACTAATGCAGTGTGTCCACTAGGGCTGCACAACATATCACTTTTTTTATTTATCACAAAAGGCTGCGACATATGAGACACTAAGAGATTTTTTTTGTGTTAGTTGAAGGAAAATATCAGTAGAAAACTACACTTCTCGTCATTCTTTTTGATAGGTGGCTTTTATATTCAATTCAAAGTTCAATTTGTTAAAAGAATGTTGAAGATGATTTCCTTATCGCATATTTTACTCATATGGTGCACTCCTAATGTCCACCATGTTGTTTTGAGCATGCTGCTTTCTGTCGCTGATATGACAAATTCCAGTCAGGTCACAGTGTTGTTGGGTTGAGTTTCACCATCACAGTAATACACCTATAACTTCCTTTCTAAAAATGATTCATAACACACATTGATGTAGTGTTCCATTACAAGGGTAAAGCTGACGCCAAGCGATGGTTGTTTAGTTATTATAATTAGTCGTTCTCTTCTTAGCTCTGCCTAATTAAGTCTGTTTTGGTGTTCATCTACTGTAAATGCAAACTCCTGCAGCAGCGTCCCAGTTAAAGCCTCCCACTGCAGAACCCTCTGGAAGGCATTTACTGTGAAGCAGGTGCAAGGAGTTTTGAATGTTGCTCAGAAGATGAGAACATGGGTGCTTTGAGCAACGTTAATGGACGAACGTTAATTTGACACATTGTTGCATTTGAATATGTGCCACCTAAAGCCGTTTAAAGCAAAGTGTTTATTTGCATACTTGGTGTATGCATATATTTTGGGTGTGAGCCCATAAGATTAGGAACAGACTGGTATCGCTTTATTAAATCAAGAATGGACAGACTTTTTTGTCATTTTTTTTTGGTTTTACATTCCAAGGGAGGAATTGAAGAAAAGAAGTACACAAATGAGCTGGTTAAATGAAGAGGTAGGGCTGTCTCTTAAAAAAAAAGAATATTTGATTTGTGATAATCTGACCAAACTCAGATTTCAGAGCCTTGTACCCTAGTGGCTGGTCATTCTGATCTGTTCAAGCCTTGTTGACCTACCTGTAAACTAGGCAATCACTGTTCTCTTCATTAATGCAAAATGGAGGAAACTAGTAAGCTGTTCTGAACGGATAGCCATGGCAGCAAACATCCGAGAAGTAATGTGAGGGAATATTTTTGATTCGACAGTCATGGAAAGATGTAGCGTAAAGCTGCAATTATGCTTCTGCATCTATGCATCTAGAGATACACGTACCGTAAATGTCTTTTCAAACCTACATAGCGAAGGGTGTTATTGGCAACCACTTGCAGAGGAGCTGACGTGCACGTCACTGAAATCTCAATTACTGGTTGTGTGATAATGCGCGTCAAGCGAGCTGATTGGTTGAAGAATTAAAATGCAAATGTTATACTCAAAATCTGTACAAGAATAAAAGAAACTGCTACTCCATTTGTCTCCAAATGACGCCCCAGAGAAGCACTTTTCAGCCAAGGAATCATTACCATTAATGTGAAGTCACCTGTTGCTGTCACTTAGTGAGGCAGCGGCACCACTAGGAATGAAAAGAATGTTAGTTTTACAATGTATTTGATGATTAATCTATGTGGATTGGGTTTGAAAAAAATTGCAAAAATCAAGTTTAAGAGAATTAGAACAAATTATGACATGCTCTCTCATTCACTTGAACTTGCTTTTTTAGAAAAGTGGAAGCCCTAGATGATAAAGTGAAGGCTACAGGGGCAAACAAGTGATAAGGGCTGGTTATTTACCAAAATGTGTCTGTACCACCGAGTATCAAAAACTGTCTGAAGTACTGAAGGTTGGCATCCAATGTCTGGTCAAAATTAGAAGGTTGTTGACATATTCT
>NC_135862.1:36511079-36551079 GCF_031162955.1 Sander vitreus
TCCTCTCTCTTTCCTCTCGGCCCTCTGCTGTTTTTTAAAAAGCTCTACTCCATCTATCGCTACCCTTCCACCTCCACTTCTCTATCACCCCTTCTTCAATTCTACCCATCTGCCCCCTCCTCCTCTCTCTGTCTCTGTCTCCAGCCAGACCCCTAGCCTTGGCGAACCAGGTCTTGGCGGTATGATAATGTGGAAAGTTGAACTGGCCCCATTACAGCGAGGCTGATGGTAGGGCCGATAAGGCTGTTGATAATGGGTGCAGATAGCGCTGACACAGCGGTCCAATAGCCTAGCCCTGCCCCCCCTCCTTCCCTCCCCCCCTCAACCCCCCCACCCCTCCCCCCATTATCATTCCTGCCCACCGATGGGCTCCCAGAACGCTATCTCCTCTCCATTTCCACTCCTGCGACAGATAAGAATGGAAATACTGACTTCATAGCTGACTGATTAAAGTGTCTGCCTTTCTTGATAATACACAGATAAATTATGTTTTTTTCTTCTTCTTCTTCTTCTTCTTCTTCTTCTTCTTCTTCTTTTTCTTCTCCCCCTCTCACTCTATCTAGAAAAGGGTGGGGCGCAGCAGAAAGAAGAAAAACCCTCTCCTCTTTTCATTTTTCTTTTCTTTTGTGGAGCTTGGAGGAGAAGGAGGGAGATGAAGTGCAGAGGGAGTAGGAAGGGGGGATTGAGAGATTCCATAGTGGTCATACGATTGGAAGAACAGCATTGAGATGGAGAGTGTATTATATTTAGCAGATTCCTGTAGGCAGTATAGATGTGTTAAAACAGCACGGGCACAATAATCATTGTAGAATGGCCATCAGTACTAGGCTGAGTATAAAGAAAACTTGTATTACTGGCTTTTTGGGTCATTATAAAGGTAACACGAGTGGCTGGAGGGGGGGGCAGAGAGAGAGAGAGAGAGAGAGAGAAGCCTATTTGCAGCCCAGTGAACTCCCACTGCAGCTACAGCCGTTTCCAGGTGGACTTTTTTATCACTGATCGCTCCAGTTTGATACCAGGAAAGATCCCTGATGGATATGCTCCCTGCATCCAAATCCTCTAACCCCCCCCCCCCCCCCCCTCCTTACACACACATATCTCCCTCCCCTCTTCTCTTATCTTTAGCTCCCCAGCTCTCTGTCTGTCCAACAGAACTTCTGTCCACCTTCCTCCTCCTCCTCATCTCTCCTCTTCCTCTCTCCTTTCCATGAGGAGTCATTTCCCATCTACACCATCACTCCTCATCCTCGTGCTTGATCGGGAAGGGGACGATGACGGTGTCTGCTGCCTGTCAATAGCTGGGTTTCCATTCAAATTGTTGGATGTGAGTTTTGACATGTTTCATTGAAAGAGGTTAAAATAATTCAGATTAGGTTTCCATCATATTGGGGGGGACATGTTAACACATACAGGATTATTAGTTAATAACATTGACCATTGATTAATAAAACCTTGCCTATTATTGCGGAATCAAAGTATAATGATTGCCGCAACATGGCTGCAGAATTTCAAGAAAAATGCTTTACATGAAAAAAAGCCAAACCCCAGACAGTAATAGCAGTAGTTGCAGTGGCAGTTCTAGACTATTTCAAATGGAGGGGCCTGTCTAGGGCCACATGCCATTTTTAGAGGTACCAAATATATTAAGCATAAGTGTTACATGGACTACCACCAACCCTCCATAGGTTTTTGTTATGCTAACGATACACATTGTTACGTGCCTAGTAGGGTTGGGCGGTATCCAGATTTTGATACCGTCAAACCTCCTCCCTATTTTACCGCGGTATACGGTATTACCGTGACTAATTAAAAATGATGACGTCACCAAACTGTTGGCTTGTGCACCGTTCAGAAACTGAATACCAAACACTAATACTGAAACAATAATAACATAACAACAACTTACATAAAACTACTTTCTCCTCCACACTGTCACGTGATGACAACCACACACAATTACATAAATTATATTTTGTGGAGTGCAAGCGGGGCAGACGTGTGCTGGGGGGCAGCAGCGCGTGGACAAACCGCTGCCGGTTGGCGAGGAAAATCCTGTCTCCACAGCCAGCGCCCGATAGTCTCTGGAGGAAGAGAGGGGGGAGCAGGCCAGTGCGGTGCGCACGGGTGCTGGAAGCTGCCGCAGGAAAATGTGGGCGAAGAGGAATGAGGGCTCCGCCACGCCCAGCACATGGTGGCCGCGTAGATGGCACCGACATTAGCCTCGCTGCTAGCAGCGGCCGCCGCCGCCGCAGCAACAGCATTTCCACCACCGTCGTCGTTTGAGATAATTCAGCCGTTAACCCTGAACTCGTATATCATAACACCTCTCCCTTAAAGGTACAGTACCTTGGTGAATGTCTCTTTCAGTCTTATTTGTGGGTCAACACAATTTAATATTTAATTCTTGTCTCCTATATAAGTGCATTGCATTTTTTTATGACGGTATTGAAACTGATACCGTTGCTATTTTTAGACCCCATGGTATACCGTATTACCGCCCAACCCTAGTGCCTAGACACAATAGGGACAATAAACGCAAAAATACTCTGCGTTAACCTACATTTTATATATCACTGCACATCAATGGTAATCATTTTAACAATATTTAATATTCCAGAGCGATAAATCCATGATTGAACGACTTACTGTATATAGTCATCTTTTAGGACGACAGAGAGAACCATAAAGAGTCAGATTTAAAAAATAGTCGCAAAAAAACCTCACGATACATACGTGGTTGGATTTGTTTTCGCAACTCTAATTAGTACATTAGAAGTGTGGTCAGCATCTGGGTCAGCCAGTCATCCCTCCACTGAGTCAGTCAGATGTTCTCCAGCACGGAGCAGCGGGATGGAACAACATGCTGTTTGTCCGGGCCACACTGGCTGACCTTGATAGATTAGACCCAGAGAGCCTCTTCTGTCTGACACAGAGCAATGATAAGTCTGTGTGTGAAATAGTTTTTCCTGTTCTCAGAAATATGGCTGCAGTGTTAGGCTGGGACAAGTGTCTGTGTCTGTGTGTGTCTGTAACTCCCTTGTAACCTTGCTAGATCACGTATCTAAATATATATATATATCTATATTGTCTTTTTTTAAGCCCACTATTTGATGTGACTAGTTCCATGTCTTTAACAGTGTGCATGCTCCTGCTGCTGCTGCATTTTACACATTAACCAGAATGAGGATGCAAAAACAAAATCCGTATTAAGGTTAATTTGATACCAAAACTTAACTTCACTTTTTAAGGGCAGTGCTCCTTTTTCTGCCCTGTGAGTGAGTCCACAAAGAACGGGGAGTGGAAAGCTTAGAAAGAAAGAGAAAGAAAGAAAATGGGGAAAACGAAACTGTGATAAAAAGCCCAGATAAGAGAATGGCTGTGTTGTGTAGGAGTTGATATCAATGTTATCTATCTGTCTTTTTTCACTCTGCAAGCCCTTCTGTTGTTTTTTAGCCCTTATCTTGCTGCACCAAAATGCCAGGAACAAAAAAGGGAGAAAGAAAGAAATTACCGTGCAGATTATTCACGGGGGTTGGCTGATAAAATGTTGATGCCAAAATTAAGACCAATATACAATGCACTTTTTGTGTTGCTCTGTAAGTGTTTTTCATAATGATATTTGTGGGTTTTTTTATGAGTGTGAAGGTTTTTGCATTGTGTGCAAGCTGCACATTGATACGTTTTTGCCGTTGCTTGCTATTAACAGATTAGACCTCATTTAACTCTTTATGCCCTCCCTGACACCAATTCATTACACGCACACCCTCTGTCTCAATAAACACAAACACACACACACACACACACACACACACACACACACACACACACACACACACACACACACACACACACACACATTCTGGTGGGCCCAGATAAGCTCAGTCCTCAATCTGTCGCTAATAGAGAGGCACAAACCAGCGGCGGACAGGTTTGAGTTTCCACAATGACAGGCCAAAACGTCGCCGTCGACAATGGTGGCAGTAATGGGGCGCTGTGATTGGCTGCTTTGTGGCATGGAACCGTCTGATGCTGTCCCAACAGAAGACAGGCAGGTCAGCAGCTTGACCCCACTTTACATGTGAATCCCTAATTGCTCCTGTGCTTAATACAACAGCTCTGAATTCCCAGCTGTGTGTGTGTGTGTGTGTGTGTGTGTGTGTGTTCTCTCATGGGCACTGGATGCTGAATGGGTTTAGTGCAGAATGCAAAGAAATATGTGCAATGGGCAGATGTATAGTCTAGGATGAAGGTTAGTGCAAAGTGTGCTGCATTTACGTAATCAAATAAATTAGGAAAACATAATTTAGATGTGACAGCTGGAGAGGTCGGCTTTGCAGTCATTTTGCCACCCGTTTGATGACATTGTAGTTCTCCTCACCAACTGGAGATACTGTTCTCCAATAACACTGATTCCTAATTATAACTTGAAGGCTAACATGGACATTGTTTCCACTTGGTTGCATGTAATTACAGTCTGTATGAAACGGGGTAAAGCTACCTGAAGCTACCAATGTTTGACTTTTTTGATGTTACGAGGTTTCTCAGTAAAAACAAATTGACTCACTTAACATCTTCAACTCCAGTGGGTGTTGCCAGGTAGCCTCAGATGTGCAAATTAAGTTTTTAGGAGCGATTTAATAAAATAATTTATTTACAATGATACCATATGTATTATGTAAGAAAAGAGAAGAAAAGAGAGGGTTTAACGTTTCATAGATTTGCTATTGTTGTTTATCAAGACTTCATCCCAAAACCACAATGTCTTGTATGTCCAACTCTACATGTGTAGATAATTAAGTGTGTAAATAACACCTCTGGAGTCTTTTAATTCAGCTATTAGCGAACAGTATCCTCCTGTTTCTGCTGTTTGTGCTAAGCTAGGCTAAACACGTCCTTGACTTATATCTGCACTTATCTTTTCATCTGACTCTTAGTGAATGGGTTTCCCAAATGTTGGACTGATTTAAACCACTGCCTATGGCTTATATGTGGGCCTGCCTGGTGAAGCTTGAACTCCAGACATCATCGCTCATTTACATAAGCTGTGCTGGATATTTTATAGTAATTTCATACAATAATGGCTCGCCCTTTTGTTTTTATCATGATGGAGTGCACCTGCAGAAATAGGCTGGAAAAATCCATAACTGAAAGGAGAGAGAACACTGTAGGAAGATTAATGAAATGAAGTACAGAATGATAAACCATTAATTTAATGTCTTTGGTAAGATATTTTATTAGG
This sequence comes from Sander vitreus, assembly GCF_031162955.1. NCBI lineage: Eukaryota > Metazoa > Chordata > Actinopteri > Perciformes > Percidae > Sander > Sander vitreus. The sequence goes on from NC_135862.1 coordinate 36,516,319, forward strand.
TAATATTTCTTATTTTCTAAGGTTAGATTTTATTTCAGAGAGAGAGAGAGAGAGAGAGAGAGAGAGAGAGAGAGAGAGAGAGCACTACCCCCCCCCCCCACGCCCCCACCAACCTGCTAGCTCAGGTTACCCCTTTAAGTGTGTGTGTCTGAGTGAAAGTGCATACAGACACACAGTTTTCCACATTTTATTTTTAGAAATCAACATTTGATCAATTTTAATCAGAATGGTAAATTATTTGGTCTATGGTGAATTAGTTTGAACTTGTGTGCTATACAACCTCACATAACATTAACACGTTTCCAAATGGCAAGCTGTATTTCTAATTGCAGCGGTGGCAGGATAAGGACATATCGGACATTGTCTGTAATTTCCTCCAGCTCATCGCCGTTTCCTTGCCCTTACCTCTTTGTGCCTCTTTGCCCCCTTCCCTTTCACCTCCCCCCCTTCTATCACCAGCGAGTCTTGGTGTCTGTGTATTAGTATTAGCAGCAGCAGTAGTGTCCCCTGAAGTAAAACAATCTGCTGTAATCTATCAGTGCGTTATCGGCCCTATCTGAGAGCCCAGAAAGCCAGGGCCGGGGCTGTGGCGCCGCTCTCCGGAGCTGATAAAGTTTCAGAGTTCAGTGATGATGAATGTTAAGAAACTACACCCTCGTTACTGACGATGTGGACTTGGCAAAGTTGGAGCGATAGGGAGGTGTGTGTGTGGAGGTGGAAAAGGGGAAGAAGAGGAGGGTGGCGGCGGTGATGGGGAGGGAAGTGAGAGAGGAAAAAGAGGTCTTCTTGGCATCAGTCGTGGGTTAAGGGGTCAGGCCCCAGTGGGTGTTTCTTTTCTTTGTAAAACACACACACACACACACACACACACACACACACACACACAAAAGTCTATTCTTTCCTTGGGTTTCTCAGCTCCGGGAACAGAGCTCACTTTATTCTTTTTCTCCACCTTTATAGTCAGGTTTCTGTGTCAATTATGATGTTTTAACGTAAGTAAAAACCCATTTTGCTAAATGCACAAAGTAGCAATGAAAATAAAATAAAAATAAATACAAACAAGCTTGCCTTGCCTGTTTCAGGAACATTAATTAGTTCATTGGATTCCCAGCAAATGCATTTCTTAGTCTGTATCTTTTGACAAATGTAAACATTGATAACAGCTGACAGAGTAACAAGTTGCCCAACACCTACAGTATTCTTCAAATACCAGAATGGTCATGGCTGTTTTTTTGCTACCCTCTGTATTCACTTAAACTTAACTGATGGGGTATTTTTCCCACTGTTGAGAATTTCTCATGAAAAATCCTGACCAATGAATAACAATGTAGCTACCTGCCCTCATCCCCCCCCCCTTTGTCATGCTTAAGTGTTACATACCTGCTGGTCTAACTGTGTCGCGTCTGTATCAAAGTTCTCATCGGACGCCAACTCTGCAGTCCGTGCGGCCCTGTAAACACATTGACTGCTTCTATCATGCAGACATCACTGTCAGGCCTCAAAGTCCCCCCCGATTAGGATGCAGCTGATAAGAGAGGCGGTTCACAAAAGCAATGGTACAAATGCCTGATAAAGCATTAGGTAGTTAGTCGACTGATGATTAATGGGCCATATCTTTTACACTCGTGCTATTTTTTTTTTTTAAATGTGTTTATTCGAAGGTGGTGTGCATTTGAAGAAAGTGCTGATGGCTTGTGTGCAGTTCAAACTGGCACCTATCTAGTTTGACTCCTTTGAGCAGTGTGGGTGGAAAAGCGGCAACTTTTGAGGAGCCCTTGAGCTAAAACAGTTGGAAAGCAAAAGGTTGACCAGCATTCTTTTTTTGGGGGCTTTTTAGGCCTTTATTTTGATAGGACAGCTGAAGACATGAAAGGGGAGAGAGAGGGGGAATGAGATGCAGCAAAGGACCGCAGGTCGGAGTCGAACCCACGGCCGCTGCGTCGAGGATTAAACCTCTATATATGGGCACACACTCTACAAGGTGAGCTACCCAGGCACTCAGGTTGACCGGCATTCTTACCCATGTCATATTGTAGTTTGAGTGTCAAGCTGCTCACACAGAACGGACCTGGAAGTATGTGATCGGGTTAGGGTTAGGGTTAGCGGGATCGGCAGTCACCCTGATCACCTTCTTCCGATCATTTACGTCAGTAAATTCTACACCACTCTAAGTAGAAGTTAATTTTATATGTGAGTTTTACAAAAATGCTAGCTTCACTAAGTTAAATATGTTAAGTATTACGCTGGAGTAATCTTTTTGTTACTTTGTTTACTTAGTTATTTTTGTAAACAAAAAAACTGCGTGCAGCTCTATTATCTAGGCAAAGTATCGGATCGTAACTTTGTATCAGCAGATTAGGGTTGGATACCTGGAATACGGTTCTGGTACCCAACGGTACCTTTTTTTTTGGTACTTTCCCTCTGTAATAAGAAAAACATTATTTCAGTTATAAAAATAATTCCTATCCTATTTACTTAGAACATCGGGATCGGGGGCCAAAAAAGCTGATTGTGGACATCCCTACACAGAAAAGTCCAGATCCATCGGCAAGGTTCCACCTGAAAACCAAGAGCTGTCGGAGTGACAGAAGTACTCTCAGTGGCACACTGGATGAGTTATGTCAGAGAACTTGTGCTTAGATTCAGATGTTTTCCTCCAAACGTTCTCCTTCTTTAAATGAATTTTGAAACTCGTACAGATCAGAGCTTTGTCTACCTGTAAAAGTCTCTTCAGCCTTGTCTTCAGATCCTGAGTTCATCCTTTGAGGGAAACCAGCAGAATATTGCATCTATGGCAAAGAGGAATAAGATATATCGGCTTTGATACGCACACAATACTTGTAGGATGTCACTTGGAGGAAACATTCATTGTGGGGTTTGCTCTTTAATTGGATTAGTTGACAATGAGAAAAATATAGAACATCAGAATTATGAATAAAATGGGTGATTTATTGCTTGATGATTTTGACACTGTATTAGTGTGTAATTGTACTGGACAGCTCGCATGCAGCTTGGTCAGCTCCCCCTTAAAAAAAAGTGTTTTTCTGACAGATATCTTTTTCGTTTAGACGTCATCATCTCCTATAGTCAATCTTTGAGTTTTACACACACACACACACACACACACACACACACACACACACACACACCCACACCCACAAAGGGAAAGCAATGTTCTTAAGTGCCCAAAAGAGACTAAAAATGTGGAGAGAATGGGGGGAACCATTGTGATTGTGACAAAGTTCATGAGCGTATAATAGCAGTTAATGCGTGGCGGGGCGCGGGCAGCTTTGTTCGCCAAAGTGCCGAGCTCTTAATAGAATCTGATAGATAGACGCCTGTCTCCTCAGGCCTGTTAGGGGGGTGTTGGGGTGGGTTCCACTCATCAAGCCAATAGCCTCTCTCTCTCTCTCTCTCTCTCTCACTCTTCTCCTTGTCTTACTGTCATTCTATGAAGGAATAATTTGTCAATAATTGGCCGTGTCATTCTCGTCAAGACGGTTTGATAAAGTGCCGGCTCTTCGGGGGCCGGGCCGGAGAATATCTCAAGACATAGGGGGAAGCGGGGAAAAGGAAGCATGTGGCAGCAGATCTGAGGCAGCGATAGGGCCATTAAGCGCTTTAGAAGTATTTTAGCTGAATTCACACAAAGCAAAAATAGATAAATAAATAATGAAAGAGGAAAAAGTGGAACGTCAACTGTCAGGGAAGTGATACAGACTTTAAAAAATCATTTGGGAGGGTGAAAGATAAAAGATTATCCCTTTTTTCTGCCAACTTACTGCCTCCTCAGCCATCGCTGAGGCTAATTCGCTTACTCAAGCAATCATGTGGACATACCGTGTCCGTGTGTGTGTGTGTGTGTGTGTGTGTGTGTGTGTGTGTGTGTGTGTGTGTGTGTATGTCCCATTGCCTTCAAAGTGCTGCTGGGAAGTGCTTATACCAGCAGCGGTATGTATAAACTTGTGTGTGTGCTTGTGTGAATCCGATCCTGCCTCCATCCACATCACTCAGCAGTGTATGGTTGCATTATCTGCTCTACTGTAAGGGGTATCCCAGAATGCTTATTATCTTTAAAATATCTCTGGATGGCTGACACTCATCTGATTGGCTAAATCCGACAATCCCCCCCCCCAACCCCAACGACTGCAATGCCAGCAGACCTGTCCTTATTGTGGCTTTAAAGCCTGTAAAAGAAACAATATCCGAGTAGTAACCGTGGTAATCCGGTCATTGCCAGAGGAACAAAATGTTTCAAAGATATTTGAAATGCTTTCACTTAAAAGGAATTTGCCTTGGAGTTTTGTGCATACATAAAGGAAATCAACAATAAAGTATTCCAACAGACAAAAACATAAATATAGAATAGAATATATGCATATAAATATTACAATAAAAAATATGTAAAAGACACTATGACAAATATATACAAGATATGTTTTAGAATGAGAAAAGGAGGCTGTGTGGTTTTTTTTTGCAGGATGTGCAAAAATGTTGACAAGGGAATGTGCAAAAGTTAAAGCTATAGTGTGTAGTTTCTGTCTCCCCCATGAGGAATTCTAAGTAATGACATCAAAACTTGATCGGCTCATCCACATGATACAAGTCCCTCGGACGTTCATTAATATCAAAAAGTTACGCACTAAAGCTTTAAGGACATACATTATAATACAATATAATATCCACTAGTGGAGTTAAAAGGGAGACCCCCCCCTCCCCCCTCCCTTCATCAGTTGATGGATCTGACTGATAACAGTCACCAGGGTTGTGCTTAGCTTTTCTTGGCTACCTGGCTTTAGTAAACCCACACTGACCTTTCAGTCAACTGGTCCCACTTTGCATACCTACTCGCCGTTTCCCTGGCATGCAAATGGAGGAAGATACAGAGCAGGCTTCCTCGGAGTGGGGAAGGCCTCGCTTTGAGCTCAGTGGACTCTGACTGCTGAGCAGAGGAAGACACTGAGAGCACTGTTGGAAGCAGTGATGATTAACTGGTTTGTGGAACCTGTGGACATTAAAGTTTGAGAGATGTGGGTAGGCTTGTGCTGATTGGCAATCTGATTTTATATCAACGATTGGTTAGTTAGTTGCTCAGATAGTGGAGCTGCACACCGTTTTTTTTGTTTACAAAAATAACTAAGTAAAGAAAGTAACTTAAATGTATCTTACACTTAATACATATAACTTACTGCAGCAAAAAAAACACAAAAACAGTTCTCTTTAGGATCCCAACCAAAAAATAACCAGCCTCAAGTTCCCCACTGGACAACGAAAACTAAACTTAGTGACTTCCCTGATAGTAATGGCCTGATAGCATGGTTTCCTGGTGAAATCACGGAAGAGTGGAGAATTAGAGTAATCCGGTTCTGTAAAATAAGGGTGACTTAGAAAGATGGACTTTTGTGCTCATTGCCAAGGGCTGGCAACCTACAAGACACTGTCTGGACAGACAGAGAGGCCGCACCCATCTTGGTTTGAAAGTGCCGGCATCCAGGCAGTCTGGTGGTGCGTCTGTGGCGCAGGGCATGTTTGTTTGAAGGCGGTGATCACTACAAGCGGATGTACATGATCAGAATAAGGTAATTGGGGTGAATACTGATCCCCAATCAGTTAAAAAATGCCCAAATGTCCTCCGATCCGAAACTGTGATTGGGATTGGGACATCCATATCGACAATTGAAGGAATGATCTGCAATGTTTTTTTTCGTACACATATATTAAAGCAATTTTAACTAACTTACTATCAGAACAATAATATCTAGAATCTGCACCCTACTGTTTACTTTCTGGTAGAGCAGTAATTCTGCCCACTGAACCATGTTGATCAGCACGAGTGACTTCTGAATCCTTAACGTTAATTACAGTTTGCCGTCCGCCTAGATGTGGGGTTTTTGGATTCTGATATTGTCACTATCTTTTGCTCAACCAATAATCAGGCTGTATTTTCAGTTTTCTCTATTACAAAAATACATTAAATAAGATCACATATGGGACCTGTATTGGGCTTTAAAATATAGTTGTACATCCTGTGTCTCTGACCAAAGCACATTGTGCGTGTCCTTGGTGCCTTATAAAACATTTTCAAAGCCGCTTTTGGAGGAATTTGAAACCTGCTGTGTTTAAATCCATATTTGCTAGCTCGCAGTCCTCTTCCTCCTTGCCTTTTGTTGGTGCATTTCTACATTTCTTTGCATGTTACCACCACCAACTTTCAATCAGCTAAAAAATGTGAAACCATAAGCAGGACTGTGCATCACATCCGTTTTGTTTTTTAGAAATACATATTCACATATACACACATGAAATGTATCTCACACTATCTCTACAATGACTGCTTTCCCAGTAAGAGGAAGTTTGTCGTGGACAAGAACTACACTCGTTTCAATTTCAAGTTTCTCTGATCGAGATGTTAGTCCTCCTGCCCACCACTCTAAAACCACACTGTGGCGTTTTAAAGTGAGGAAGAGGTAACCCTGGAATCCAGCATTCATTATTCATCAACAGATAGCACTTCCCCAGCATGGCCCATCAGAATGTAAGGACCACGGTGGGCAAAAGCTGAGTGGGTGTGGGAGAGGGTGATGTTAATATTACCTATCCTCAGAGAGTGGCTCTCAGGAAAAGGGAGACATCTATCGCTCTCATCCCGCTGCTTTTATTTCACTTTCAGCTCATCTTAAATTTCCATTATTCACCACAAAAAGCCAAGCCAAGCCTTTTCACAATGACTGTTTGACACTGATGGGCCCCTCCTCCTCAGTACGCACACACACACACACACACACACACACACACACACACACACACACACACACACACACACACACACACACACACACACACACACACCCCCACCTCAGAGGACCATGTGGCGGACTATTATTAATCATGCTCCTATCAGCTCCTCACATCTTCGGCGCTATTTGCTGTTTAATCACTAAAATAATACGAAGGGGAGGGTGGTGGTGCCGGGGTGGGGGTGTTGGGTTGCTATGGTGACCAAATGGAAAAGGTCAGGCGTAGTTTATCTTATCAGTGATAGGGAATGGTTACTAATTACAGATAGGTACTACCAGCGCTCGGTCCACCGGGCCCTGCCTTAAAACACTATCAGCAATCCACACCGGCCTGATATTAAAATTATCTCTTAAATCACACACACACACACACACACACACACACACACACACACACACACACACACACACACACACACACACACACACACACACACACACACACACACACACACACACACACACTTAAGCCCCAGAAAGAACTCTAAAGCCCCAGAAGACACCAGAGCAGGGCCAGGCCAGGTTAAGACACGATGCTATCATGGGTGACCAGATACTAAGTCCACCCTGAGCTAATCTAGTAGACAGAGAGTCATCCTTCTGCTGGATGATGCATGTTTAAACCCCTTAGCTGGCAGAGGAGCCTTTAAGCAAGACATTGAACTAGGGCTGGGCAATATATCAATATTATATCGTTGTCTTTTCCTGGTTTTAAAGGCTGTATTACAGTAAAGTGATGTCATTTTCTGAACTTTCCAGACTGTTCTAGCTGTTCTATTATTTGCCTTTACCCACTTAGTCATTAAATCAACAATTCTGATGATTATTTAGTGAAAAATATATTTTGTGAAAGCACTTTTGTCAACCCCACAATATCGCCGCAATATTGATATTGATGTATTTGGTCAAAAATATTGTGATCTGTGATGTTCTCCATCTTACCCAGCCCCACACTGAACTCAGACTAGTTCCAGAGTTTTTTCTTGATCTTGACCTCCGACCCCTGTTTGGCAGGGCAAGACAGAAGAGGGGAAACAACCTTATGGTGCATTCAAGTATGCTCTGACATTGAGGTTTCAAAGTCAGTTGATCAAAAGCATCACATGTAGCAGCTGTATATTCAGAAATGTAATTTTTTTCTGCATGAATAAGGTTGCTGTTCATTGCCTGGCTCATAAGTTTTGTCCTTAAATGCACCAGGAGGAAAAATTTCTTTGTAACTGCAGTCATAGTTTTCTAAAAAAATTCTCTGTGATGATTTTGACCCCTGGATTAATTGATTAGTCGTTCAACGGATAATCATTCAGTAATAATCTTTTAAAACCTTCCCCAGTTCCAGTTGTCAAATAACTCAACAGTTTCTTTTTTTTTTTTTAAACTAAACAAAAACTTTATTCTTAATCGTCACATAATTGCATACTTACTATTGGTTTCAGACATACAAAAAATACTGTTTTAGCTACTAAATACTATGTTATTATAGAATTTTGGACAAAACCATATACACACAGTACAATGTAGTAGGGGTGGGGGTGGGGGAATCGATCCAGCATAGTATCGCGATATATTCCGTGGCAATACTGTATCGATACGCGGACGCCAAGTATCTAGTATATAGTATTTTTTTATTATATAAATTACACATGAGAACCTTTTGGCACTACAATAATAATAATAAGATAAATTGCTTTTTCAGTCCACTACATGGAACATTGAACGATTATTTTCATAGTCGATTAATCCGTTGATTATTTTCTCGATTAATCGATTAGTTGTTTGATCTATAAAATGTCAGAACATGGTGAAAAATGTGGAGCAGTGTTTCCCAAAGCCCAAGATGACGTCCTCAAATGTCTTGTTTTGTCCCCAACTCAAATACATTCAGTTAACTGTCACAGAGGAGAGAAGAAACCAGAACATATTCACATTTAACAAGCTGGAATCAGAGAAATCTTACTTTTCTTTAATAAAAAATGACTCAAACTGATTAATCGATTATCAAAATAGTTGGTGATTCATTTAATAGTTGACAGCTAATCGATTAATCGATTAGTCTTTGCACCTCTAGAAGTGAGATGAACAAACAAACCAGAGACAATGTTTTTTATTTTTTATTACTGTAATAAGTCGAAGAGCTCTTACTGTATGTGTTGGTTTGTGGGGATGTGGTTGAATTCTGAATTTATGACCATACCTTTGCACAAAGAACTGAAAACATTTGATGACCGAGTTTGATTATTTGTTGTTTTTTTATACTTTAATACTTTTTTCATATCTTTGTGTATAAAAAAACTTTATACATTTTGTTTGTTCGTTTAGTCTATAAAATGTCCAAAACATAGATATTCAATTTTCCAATTAATAGAGTAAAGCAACAAATTGTCACAATTGAGAGACTGGACCTAGCAAATGTTCACCAAGTTACATAACTTGAATTAAGTATGAAAGTTAATTTAAATTTCTGTTCATCAACTTATTGAAGAAGTGTTTCAGCATTCATATTCTAAAGCTGGAACAGCTGTATTTAGGCCTGTATTTTACATTAGGACTTTTGCGTATTATAAATATAGTTAGATTTTCATGTATGAGTTAAACTCTTCCAGAACATTTGTGAATAACCTACATAATTTATTGTTTTTAAGAACATGCATATGTTAATGTTAAAGCTGCTATTAGAACACTGTGAGTATTTGCTGCTTTTTAACATTTTAAGAATGCCACCTTGGGCTAGTATTTTTTATGGCTACTGGATGATGAATTCATTGATCAGAAAAGAGACACGCAGATGCATTGATAATGAATGAATTGGACCTTATGATTGGCCGAAAAAAGATGTTGTAGTTTGTCAAGAAAAGTATATTTTGTAAAGCGTGCTGTCTTGATTACAGATTATGTGAAAACTGGATGTCAGCTTTGATAGATTGTTCAAACATGAGTGACAGTTGCAGCCCTGGCGTGTCTGCGTCTATGCGTGTGCTTTGCATCTGTGCTGAGTACAAGTGAGGAAGAGTATTTCTCTCTGCCTGCCTCTGTTGTTTGTGCGTGATCTTGTCTCTGCACCCTTCCATTTATCATCTTTGACATTTGGCTGTACTCCCCCTCTATCTGACCATCATCTGAGGAAAGCACATTTTTCCCATCAGAAATCCCGTTGTGACTTTTTGCGTTGGGTGGGGGGGCGGGGGGGGTGGTGGTCTCTGATACTTCCTTTGGCGAGGCAAAGAGATACATAGATGTGAGCGAGCGTGTCTTGGCTGTGTGTGTGTGTGTGTGTGTGTGTGTGTGTGTGTGTGTGTGTGTGTCACACTCTCAGTTTGTGAAAAGTAATTGTGTATGTCTGGGCTTGCATACTTATGTATGTTCATTCAGTAGAGTATGGATATGTCTTACACACACACACACACACACACACACACACACACACACACACACACACACACAAAAGCGGGCACAGCCAAGAAATGAGAGCACGCACACACTCTCTCTCTTAACATGGATGTTATCTGGGCAGTGAGGGCTCCAGTGATGCCCTGCCTCTTGAAAATACCCCCTTTCTTTGCTGCTGCCAACCATGCAGCGGGTTATATTTAACCAGCTATCTCCTTTACATCCCCTCTCCACGCTCCACTGGGCTATCACACCAACACTGCTGCCACCATCTCACTTTATTTTTATTTTTTATTTTAAGCCTTGTGACAGGACGCGGAGATAAGAGATGCAAAGCCAAGTTGTGAGTGGCGTCCCCCCCCCCATTTCTGCTCTCTCTCTAACAAAAAGACTGACCCCACCATCTTTCCATCTCTCTTTTCCCTTGTTTTTTTTTTCTTTTGCTTTGCTTGTCTGTCTCTTTATCTTTATCACTTTACTGCTTTTTTTTTTATCTCCCTCCACCCCTCCTCTCTCTCTCGTGGTATTTCTCAGAGAGGGTTTCCTGGTATAAGCTTCCTCTTCTTGGCAGTGGGAGAGTCAGATGTTCAGTAGGCAGCCGGAGATCACACTGATGTACAACACCGGGATTCTGTCATGTGGAACAATGGCATATTGAATTTTTTTTGTGGCTTGATCTATGCTTATTTATACATCCACCATATATGACACTTGACTTCAAGTGCAATGTGTGCATTTCAAACAGTTGTAAACCGCATTACTAGAGACCATCTTGCGATGGGATCACGCCAGCTGGGAAGCCAAATCAAGCCAGGCGCAGTTATGTGTTGATGTAAAAAATATACTATTGACTGACGTATCGTTCAAATATAAATATCATTATCGGACTCCAAAATCCAGAGAATTGGCTGCATTCTTTTAGTTTTAAAGAGACTCTTAAGTTGCTCAGAGTGTAGCTAATGTGGAGCCTAAGGACGTGCAATAGCGCTTCACAACACAATGTGATGTCATCCAGCAGGATACTGCATTGGCCAATCACATAAGCGCAGGGCTATATTCAGTTTGAACACCTGCACAGTCTATCAAATAGTAGAATGTCAGCCATCATTTGAAATGACTTTGTTATTGATCTGTATCTTGCGTCATATCTCCATCTCTATACAGCATTATGGTTTCTTGAAAGCAGGTTCAGCTTTGGGTCGAAGTCACCTGTAATTAGGGCTGCTCGATTATGGAAAAAAAATCATAATCACTATTATTTTGGTCAATATTGAAATCACGATTATTTGACATGATTACTAATTGACTTTTGGAAAGAGGTTGCAATTATTGAGTTAAAAAACAACAGTGAAAACACCTTGAATGGTGAAATTTCCCTTCATACTTTTCCTGTTTGAACTTTTTTTTCTCATTCAGAACACAATACATAAAAAGAGTTCACTTGCAAAACGTAATATGCAAAAAATTGTTTTTCTCAATTACACTCAACATCGTAATCGCGATTAAAGTGATTAATTGCACAGCCCTACCTCTAGATGATATAGACATACATTTGGCCATTTTCATGTTCCTAAAATGGCTCTGAAACATCATTGAGACACACACATGCATGCACACAAACTTCCCCCCAGGGCAGTTCTTGTTGCATTCTCAGTCATGCTTTTGTCTCTGTTTGCTGGAGCTGTTTTTCCTCACTCCCTCAGTGTGTTTAGTCTCGGGGAGCAGCAGTAACATCTCTGTGTGTGTGTGTGTGTGTGTGTGTGTGTGTGTGTGTGTGTGTGTGTGTGTGTGTGTGTGTTGGTTCCTCCACAGTTGACATGAGGTTTCAGCACTGACACAAAGCTAGGGTCGCGGTAATTGAGAAGGCGATCGCTCGGGAGGAGGATGAATGAGCTAAACAAGAAAGGAGGAAGATGAGTAAGTAAATCTAGGTACGGGGGATGAGAGGAAGAAGGTAGTGAAAGTGGAGAGAGAAGCCAGGAAGGTGAATGGTGAAAAGAAATCTGGGAAGAGACGTGAGAAAGATAAAACACGTAAAGATCACCATTTTATAAAAACAAATGAGGTATTTTTCATATATACTTGTTGTTGAAGAATTTACTTGTAGTTGAAGAATCGGTGTAAGATCTTTTCTGTTTTTGTCCAGTGTTAACAAAATGTATCTTCAACTTCCGCAACATCGCAGTGATGTAAACACAGAGCTGGTTCATGTCAAAGACGTGGTGTTCAGGGGGTGGGGGGGGTGCTCCGAATGGGAGGGTGAGCGAGGGAGGACCACGGCGGAGGGAGTCTTTCTCTATCTCTCCCCCTGCATACCATTATAATCTCTCATCTGCCTTTCGTCTTTATTCAGGGCTGAGATCAAGGAGAAGGGATTGCAATCAGGCTCATTATATACACACACACACACACACAAACACTAACACACACACCCTAGAGCAGGGCAATATGAGAAAAAATCAAATATCACGACATTTTTGACCAAATACGTGGATGTTGATATTGCAGCGATATCGTAGGGTTGACTATTGGTGCTTTCACCAAATATGAACACAATAAGATTGATTATTTTGAAAAATAATCACCAATAACGTGGATATGATGAAGTGGGTAAAGGCAGACAATAAAAACAGTTAGTAAGTCTGGTAAGTTCAGAAAATTAAAAAAAAACTTTACTGTAATGCAGCCTTTAAAACCAGGAAAAGACAACACTTATATTATGATTTATGATTAATTTAAGACAGTATCTAAGCCACATTTTAAACATGTGTTAAGATTTGAAACATATTTCAGTGTGCACATGGTATTGGGGTCAGACTATTCTGAAATCGTCAAATCAAAATCAAGAGTCAGCTTTGCTGCAATTTTCTTAGGGTTAATCAAGCTAATAGTAATTAATCTAGCTCAGAAATACTTATTAGCATTTTATTTACCCACTGCCAGTGGTGGAAGAAGTATTCAGAGCCTTTATTTAAGTAAAAGTACTAATAGCACACTTTAAAAATACTCAAGTATAAGTCTTGCATTAAAATTTTACTTAAGTATTAAAAGTAAAAGTACTCAATGCAGAACAATCCTTACATTTTAGAAACTGAAAATAATCAAAACAGTTGTGTCAATCAACTAAGTGATTGATTGTAAATATTTCAGCTGGACTTGTAGGCCTGTATATTGTTGGCTAGTTTAACTTATAATAAAACATTGTGTTTTATAAACTACATGTTCTTTGTGTGCAGTAATCTTTATGTGTAAAGTAACTAGTAACTAAAGCTGGAACAGATGAATGTAGTGGAGTAAAAAGTGCAATATTTCTCTCTGAAATGTAGCGGAGTAGAAGTAGAAAGTGGCATGAAAAGAAAAGACTCAAGTAAAGTACAAGTACCTCAACATTTGTACTTAAGTACAGTACTGGAGTACATGTACTTAGTTACATTCCACCACTGCTCACTGCTCTTAACCTCACTGCTAAAAAGAGGAAAGGAACTAAAAAGGAACTATTGTTATTGACAAGATTTGAGGCACTAACATAAGCAGCCTTGTTTATCTGTATGGTCATGAAAACCTCCATTAAACCCTAAGTAGTTTTTTTTAACCGGGCAGCATGAAAAACTGAAAATGAATTCTGAAAATATGCAAATGATTCACTGTATGTAGTATTTTTGATGTCATCATTGGTTTATTTTTCCATTATGTGATATGGGCAAGTCACACCTGTACTGTTGTGAAAGAATCAGAGCATGAGAGTTATTCTAGTGTTGAGACCTTGTGAATGAATCCCATCAATAGATCTCACAGCCAAAACCATGTCGGATACGGGAATGACCTTATTTCACCAAAGTGTGTGTGTGTGTGTGTGTGTTTCCATGGAAGATGTGGAAATTCTCACCATTTTACTCAAGGCCAAGTCTCTGTATGTCAACGGAGAGGAGAAGAGATATGGAAAGAAACACTGTCTCTGATATGATTTGAGGATGGAGCGATGATGGTTAGACTTCACAAACTGTATGACCTTGTGTGTGTGTGTGTGTGTGAGAGTGTGTGTGTGAAACCAGTTCTTCTTAGCCTTTCTTTTACCTCTCCATGACTCCCTTTGGTTATTTTAACTCTTAAGTTAACTTCAGTTAACTCGTGTGTGTGTGTGTGTGTGTGTGTGTGTGTGTGTGTGTGTGGGGGGGGCTCCCACTAGTCATGGTACTTCTAAAGTATCACCAGAGTCATTGAATGGTTCAGCAGTGGGAACCCTGCGGTGTGTGTGTGTATATTGGTATGTAACAACCTTGTATCCCCGCTTCACTCGTGGCCTTGCCTGGCTGTTGGGTGTAAGGAGGGGCTGGGGGGTGGAGGGTTGTTTGAGATAGGAAGGGATTCAATAAGTAGTTGAATCAACCCCTCCTCCCCCTGTGGATCTTAGGACGGTGGGAAAGTTCAAATCTGCTGCTATTTTCTATCTTTTATCAGCCGGGCTTATCGGCTGGCTTTTTCGTCTGCATGCCTGGCTTCAGTAGTCTCAGCTCAGGCTGCATGGTAACTGCTCTCTATCTCCCTCCCTCCAAACTCCTCCCCTCTTTTTTTGAAACACCACCTGCTCGTACTCCTTTTTCTCCTCTGCTTTTTTATCATGACCCGTCCATTAAAAGGAAAAAGAGAATATTTGGTATCAACCGTTCATATTTTAGACGTTGTTGGTCATATAAACTATTAAGAGAAGTAGGCACAGATTAGCCCTGACAGGCAGATTTGTCTTGTAGATCATACAAACACATTGTACTATATACAGGGTAGCTGCAAGTCCTGGAAAGGTCATACCATGTCTAAGATTATCTCTATTTATGGGCCTTCAATCAGAGATTCTCATTCTTGGGGTCAGGACCCATTGTAGAGGGTCACTTGATATGCACATGGAGTCATATACATTGATGTGTTTCATGTACTTAAAACAATCGGACTTCTTTAAGAATAAGTTTTATATGATGTAGGGCTGCAACTTACTATTATTTTTAGAATATGTGTTTTCCAAAGTCTAAGATGACGTTTTGTCCACAACTCATTATATTCAGTTTACCGTTATAAAGAAGTAAGGAAAATAGAAAATATTCACTTTTAAGAAGCTGAAATCAGAGAATTGTCATCATTTTTTCTTAAAAAAATGACAAACCTATTGATCAAGTATCAAAATAGTTGAATGAAAGTAGGAAATGAATGATAATTTACGATGAATCAGTTAATCTTTGCAGCTCTAATAGAGAAAATAAATAACAAAAATGCTGATTTTCTAAATGCTGGGGGTCATCAGAGTTTTAGGAGCTAAAATGTGCTGAAAAGGTTGAAGAATCCTGTGGTAAATGGGCCTCCAGATGCCCTGTTCTAGGCGATTGTTGGTATGATGCTACCCAACCGAGTCTGACAAGCTCAATGAACATGGAGCTTAATATGAAACACGGGGGGGCTGGTGCCTTGGTGGCCATAACATGGGAATTAGAATAGTGAAGAGTTTGATCGGATTTAATTTGCATCCGCGGCATGAAAGCTAGTAGTTTTTCTTTTACAAGTCTGGAACATACACAAACTGCAATTCCCCCTGCTTATCATAATGCACCACTCATTGTTGCTGTATGTAAACTGTGGACTGCTGTACCTCTGGGATGTATGTGGGAGTGAGGCGTCCTTGAGGAACATGAAACAGTCTGTCAGGGCGAGTGCGTCTGAAGTGCTGCCAGAGAAGAAACGGCTGTCAAACAGAAAACCAAGAGAACAGACTTGATCCAACACATCACAAGGTGTCTCCAGGGGCGATTCCAGGATTTTTGGTGGGGTGGCACAGGGGGGGGGGGGGGAATAATCAGTCTGGAGGGTCACAGGGGGGAGACGGACATTTTGATCAGAATACAGCATAGAAAATCTGCTTGGAAATAACGGATAGAATAGGACAACACAATGACATTTTGCTAAATAACACACATCACATTCATTATTAATTTCACTTGTTTTTAGTTTCAACAAATAGTGTATCCAAATACAATACACATTTTCTGTGGGCTCTTAAGGCAAAAAATTGGATAGTCATGAAAACATTAATTGGTCATGTGACAATTAGAGATGCACCGATTACAACTTTCTAGGCTGATTTTGATTTTCTTTGAGTTAGGCCAGCCGATTCCGATTTAATTTTTTCTAACCACTTTACAGCACACACAAATAATTATTTTCTATCTTTTCTTTAATAGAACATTTTGCACAGAACATAGAACATTTTTTGAACAGATAATGGATCACTATAAAACAGAACTATATAAATGACTCCTGGTGGGGGACATTAACACACATCTAAAGAGCAACGTTAGAACCATTTCCTTCTTTTCACATCAGATATCAACTAAAGAAATGTGATTCTGGTTTTTGGTGTCGTCCCTCCACGCCCTACTTTTTCCTTGCAGGTGTTGCATATTGCAAACTTGTTATCTTCTGCACACACGCTGAAGAATTCCCAAACAGCTGACATGTTGCAGGTTAATTCACGAGGTTTCCTACATGTGTGAGAATAGGGTGGACACGCGCTTCACACCGCGAGCGGGTACGCGCGACACACGGCGGAAAAGTTGAGAGAAAGGAAAAAGAGACTGTGCTGTCACGTCCATGTGTGTGTGCGTCCTTGAAAACTGTAACACGTATAACTTATATTGTCAGTTCATTAGAGCGTTGACCGGCATGAAATCACCATATGTCAGACTGACCTGCCGGTCGCCGGTCATGGCCGAGCACGTGAAAACCGGCCAATTCCGGTCACCGGCCGGTCTATCGGTGCATCTCAATGGCTGAAAAGATTTTTCACAGAACCGTATTAAAATAAAGTGCAATACACTTACGTTAACTTGCCCTTAAACTTCAACAAAGAAAACCTTGCTGTACACAGTTTTCAGATAACAGGAAACAGAACAGAAATAAAGTGCAATACACAATTTATTTCTTACAGCAACAAATGCTCTACACTGAGGGACATAGCAGGGCACTGCAGGGCGTAGCAGAGCACTGATGGGCAGAGCAGGCCATAGCAGGGTGTAGCAGGGCACTGACGGGCGGAGCAGGGCATAGCAGGGCGGAGCAGGGCACTGCAGGGCGTAGCAGGGCACTGATGGGCGGAGCAGGGCATAGCAGGGCGTAGAAGGGCACTGCAGGGTGTAACAGGGCATAGCAGGATGTAGCAGGGCGTAGCAGGGCACTGACGGGCATTGCAGGGCGTAGCAGGGCATAGCAGGGCGTAGCTGGGCGTAGCGGGGCATAGCCGGGCGTAGCAGGGCACTGCAGGGCGTAGCAGGGCACTGCAGGGTATATCAGGGCATAGCAGGGCGCCGAGCAGGACCACGGTGACAGCTGCAACCATGATTTAGATGCCACCTTAATCCAAGGAAAACTGGGGGGCGAGCAAACATAAGGACTCCGGGGAATAAGCTCCCCAGAGCTAAGTTAGGAACAAGCATTTCTGGGACAAGGATGCACACAGATGGATTGGTGTACAGCATTTATCACGTTGCTTCATCTCTCACTCCAAAGTGCAGTGCTTGGAGAACATTCCTCTGTTACATGGGAACTGTGTACAAAGTGCAGCCCAAATAGCATTGAGCTGTATAAAAACAACGATGAGAGGTTGAACAGATGTGCTGTTTAGAGAGAGCGAGAGGTGACTTTGTGTTAGTCAGACGAGCCTGATAGGATCTCTCTGTCAAAGGTGATGAAATCGGCTGAAATGCAGCATCTCCAAAACGTTATCGCAGTATGTGAGTCATGTGCCTCCATTTTGACAAACTGTTATTGGCGCATTGTGTGCTCCGTTCCTCGCTGGTACCATGTTTCTTTTCTATTAATTGATTATTGATGATGAATGATAGATGCTTTTTTTTTGCTCACACAGTTACTTGAAGAAATACTAGAAAGATTTTAAATACTAAATAGGGACAGACCCATTATCGGGCTGTTTTTTTGGCAGTTTGCAGATGATCTGTATCGGCGTTTTATTTGCCTCATAACTGATGTTAATGAATTAAAAAGTGTTGTACTTTTGCTCTGCTACAGCTCTGTGTCTATCCCTCTGCTTCAGTTTCACTCCCCACTGAGTCCAACAGAGTCTGACTTAATGCCCCCCTCCCCTCCCCCACATCTGACTCTCTGTTACTGGGGATTATGATGAAGTTTCTCATTTATTAAATACTTGCTTAAAGCATTTAAGTTTAATTTGTGTTGGAGTTTGTAAAATTACAAATATTTTAATTTTGACTTAAAGATTTTCATTTTCACTGTAAATGCATATCTGTTCCAAATATTTTTATTAACTACTTATTATCGGCCTTGAACAACCAGTGTCGGTCGATCCCTAATACTAAATCTTTTATAGTGCTAAACTGAATAGTTTCAACGAGCATTTGGATTCCCCCCATTTGTTCTTTCTCCCCCTCTGAAATGGCTAATGTAATGTGAGGTTGAGTGATACAGGATTTCTTCTGATAGTGATGGAGATATTTGAGTTTAAATAATCTGATAAGGGCACATGTTCTCTGTACAAGGATTGGACATTGAGAACCGGTTCCATCTTGGAACCCTTTCAAACATTAAGATTCCAATGAAAGTGTTTTTTTATTGGAATCTTGGCTTTATTTTATGTTAAAAAAAGCATGTGTGTGTATGTATATCGTAATATTGTAATATATTCTGGGTTTTAAAGGCTAACAAGATGCCATTGTCTGAACTTACCAGACTGTTCTAGCTGTTCTATTATCTGCCTTTACCCAAATAGACATTATATCCACATTACTGATGATTATGTATCACAAATTTCATTGTGTAAACCAACTGTCTAGCCTGCAATATTGCCGCAATATCGACATTGAGGTATTTGGTCAAAAATATCGTGATATTTGATTATCTCCATATCGCCCAGCTCTATCCCAAGGAACCACTTTTCCTCACCTCCGAACCCCTTGACAAATGTGTGTATGTCTAGTCCACTGTTGTGAGTGTGTACAGTATTTGCTGTAACACTGCGGGACTGCTATCAGGTCTAAAGCAACACGGTGATCCAACATGGAAAAGCAGCAGCAGGGAGATTTATTTCCGTAGACTCGGGCCGGTGAATAGTCCTCCTGAGAGGCGCCGGGCCTATCAGATAGGCCCGCTGTGAAGAGGCTGCTGATCATCTCCTCCAGGGTTAGTTTTTCTCTCCGGGGGGCATGAAGGATACCACGCCACTGGACCATCCATCACAGCCAGCGCTGATGCAAGCCACCGTAGGTGTCCGTGGCGCTACAGGGCCAGTATTGCTGATCTCTCTTTACCTGCCCTCCTCATTCCCAGGAAGCAAATATCTCCCCTTGCAGAGGAGAGAAACTAATTGGTACTTCTTGCATGGTGTCAAGTCGCTCTCATCCTGTGTCCATTACACTCCATCCCTACGTCTGCTGGTCGGCTTTGTCGCCGTCTATCACCTCTTCTCTTCCATGTTTCTCTCTCTCTCCCAAGGTTCAGCCAGCGTCCCACCCCGCCATCTCCCCAGGACCTTTATCAGGGAGACAGCTCTGCTCATTAAGGAGTTAATTTTCCCCCTGCTATCTCTGATTAGTATAGTCAACCTAAAGCACTGTGAATTCTTCAAATTTTCTTCCTTGTTATCAAAAAGGAGAGGGAAAAAAAAATGGGAATGGGGGGGATATTTAATCGGTTAAGTAGTCTTCCTGGGGAACTAGATTTCTCTCTCCCTCTCTCTTTTTTTTCCTCTTCCCAGCAATGTAAAGAAATCTCTCTGAAAGCTGGCCCAGCTCAGTAATTCAGTTTTTAAAAGCGTGAGGATAGAGGAAAAGAAGAAGGAGGTTGTGGAGGAGGGGGTGGGGCGGTGGCGAGCGGGAGAGGGAGGGGAAAAGAGGAGAGAAAAAAAAACGACTTGATGAAATTCCGCTATCAGCTCCGAACCAATATGCAAAATATCTCGCTGGAAATCAAATAGCTATTATGTTTTCATTTCCACGTCGGCGTATTTGCTTAATGAAGAGGAGACAGATCAGACCAGCAGAGAGAGTCTGCAGGAGCCGATAACCGCCAACGGCTCCCAGCTATCCGCACACAGTGACGCTCCCAGTCACTACGCTTTTTCACAGCCCGAAAAAAAGGAAAAAGAAAAAGGGATGTGGGGGGTGGGAGGGTGGGGGGGAGAGAGAGAAAGAGATAGGGAGGGGAGGAAGGTGATGGAGTATAAGGGATAGAGAGAGAGCATGTGTGATATTGAAAGGGGACGGAGAAGAAGAAAGAGGTGGTGGTGGCGGCGGGGAGGGGGGGATAAGGGGATGAGGAATGGAGAGATAATGACAGAAAGAGAGGAGGAAGTGAGAGTATAAAGGAGAGACTGCAGTTTGGAATAGTGTGAGATGAAGGATGAGAGAATTTTCTTTGCATCGCTGAGAAAACAGGGTCCAAATGGTCTTCAGCTCAAGGCCTTTAAAGTTGTTGAATACAAATCAATTTAAGAATTAAATCTAGAACATTACTTTTAGAGTTCTTACAATATGTTCATATGTAAATTTCAAACTGTTTAGCGTGATCAATCCTGCAAAAACACGCTCTACTGTGTTATGTTCATGCATTTTTTCAGGCTGTTGAAGTTTGATGTCATGCTGTGTAAGTATCATTGCAGTGTATTCAGTCATTATCATTAGCCATACTGTATGGAATTCACTGAAGGCTGTGATGGACATTTTTCGACCTTTTTTTTGTGCTTTTCTCCGGGTGTCCCGCTTTTATCTCTGCATATTTATTTCTCCCTTCCGCCTGTCCTTCACACTGTGGGTGGGTGCTTTGTATTTCTTATGGCCATGGCAGCAAACCTGCTGTGGCCATGGAATTAAAATGTTCCTCTGTGACGCAAACATTTATCTGGGTACTGGCACTTTTTTTTGTTTATTTTTTGTGCAGTTGCTGTTGTCACATAAAAACACATTTGTAGGTTTTATCATGGCTCAGGAAATGTGGGAAAGCGAGCGCTTGCTTTGGATTGATGCTGTCAATGCTGCCAAATTTGTTGATATTCAAATAATAATATAATTTATTTCCACTCTTATATAATAATACCTTTTTATTCATGTAGTCTATGCTCCGTGTCAGAGAGAGGATCCCTTCTCAGACATTAAGGTCCTACTTTTGTTCTCTCAATCAAGTGTAATGTGATCACACTGTCTCATAAGTGCTTCCTACATTACAGTTTAGAATTGATCATTTGATTACTGCTATAATACAGAAATAAATAATCATGATAGAGGTGAACCACAGTGACTGGATAATATATGCTTCTTTTTTTTTAAATGCCAGCAGAATTTGTTCAACTCAAGCTGCATTTCATATATAAGGGCTGGGTTAAAATAATCGATTCTCCAGTTAAAGTTGATCTGTGTTTAAGTGATCCGATAACTATTAGTAATATCCCGAAATCAATGTTTTAATGTATACTTTAAACAAACTTTTTGGGGAGTAAATTCTTAATGTGATGCACCAGGTTAATGTGAACATTAACCTGGTGCATTATTAAAACATATTTTAGGGTTGCTTCTTGCTTGTACTGTATATACTGTATATATACACAGTGGTGCTCATAAGTTTATGAAGCCATGCTAAAGTTGACTAAAAAGAGGAATAAAAAAATCATCTTTTGGAAATTGATCTCCAAAAAATCCAAATCCAAGGACACAAATTTTCTTTGTGAATGAATAATGTATCGTAAATAAATAAATGTTCTTCCTTAAAACACAGGAGGCATAAGTCAGTACACCTCTATGTTAAATTCCCATAGAGGCAGGCAGACTTTTATTTTGAAAGGCCAGTTATTTCATGGATCCAGGCTACTATGCATCCTGATAAAGTTCCCTTGGCCCCCCATCATCACATACCCTTCACCATACCCCCACATCATCACATACCCTTCACCATACCCCCACATCATCACATACCCTTCACCATACCCCCACATCATCACATACCCTTCACCATACCCCCACATCATCACATACCCTTCACCATACCCCCCCATCATCACATATCCTTCACCATACCCCCACATCATCACATACCCTTCACCATACCCCCACATCATCACATACCCTTCACCATACCCCCACATCATTACATACCCTTCACCATACCCCCCCATCATCACATACCCTTCACCATACCCCCCCATCATCACATACCCTTCACCATACCCCCACATCATCACATACCCTTCACCATACCCCCCCATCATCACATACCCTTCACCATACCCCCACATCATCACATACCCTTCACCATACCTAGAGATTAACATGGGGTACTTTCCATAAAATCATCTCTCAATGCAAATCAAACCAGCTATTAGGCTAACTGAAATACAACCATGCCAAGGCTAGTGCTGCGCCTAGTCTATATCCTCGACATTCCACTTCCGGGATTGCTCTGTTGCCGACGGAAATTCCTCTGGATTTCGCTCATTTAGGCCGGATATCCATTGCCTTGGGCTTTCTTTGGGTTGACTGTGATGGATTTGTGAGGACTATGGTTAACTGCTCCTCAGATCTCTGCAGGGTAAATCCAGACAGCTAGCTAGAATATCTGTCCAATCTGAGGTTTCTGTTGCACGACTAAAATTACTTTTGAACGTCCACATGTTCCACCAAAATAAGCTCCTTCCTGAGACTATTTAGCAGGGGCACCGTGGCTCCGTCTGGAGCTTAGCACTGCCCAAGATGATTGTGATTGGTTTAAAGAAATGCCAATGAACCAAAGCACGTTTTTCTCCCATCCCGGAATGCTGTGTGGACTCGACAGACCCTCTTCCACAGCGCTGTGGAGGAAGGTCTGGCAAAGCGAGGCTTTGCTGCGCCTAGTTGGGCGGCACCACTCTCTCTCCATCAGAAAACAACTGAACGGCCTGCAAAGAGTGGTTTTACCGCCGATCATGTGTAGGCGGCTTTACCCTCTCACTGTCACTCCCCCACCCCCCCCCCCCCGTGCACTCTAGAGGTAGAGGGAATCACCAGAGGCCTCACGGAACGATAGCATCACGATACTTATGTCACGATACCATATTATTGCGATTTTAAACATATTTATTTTACAATTTATTACCTTTTTTTCCAACTTCAAATTTTTCCTAATTTCAAATTATGTCCCCGAAAGTAAATTTTGTTTCATCTAAAAAGAGACATTTCTCTGTTTGTTCATCTCACTTCAATTGTATTGCTGTATCAAGTAGACAAACTGACCAACACATATATAATAATAGATCCATACTTGGCATCTGTGTATCAATACAGTTTTGCCACGGAAAATATCGCAAAATTATGCTGTATGGATTTGTTTCCCCCACCCCTAGTGCACTCTGGGAAACTTTTATCATCATCACATTAGATGTGAAGATGTGTGGTGCGGTCAATAAGTCCCAGTTTGCTTTGCTTCAGTTTGTCATCCCCGGAGTAATCAATGGGCCACTCCTAAAGGGCTGAGGAGAAAAAAGCTGATTATTATTGAAGCTGAATATACCAGATGACTATCAGCGTGTGGCTGTGTGGATGGTTCCTCTCGTGTGAGGGTTGACGGTAGGGAATGGTAGCCACGGAGCTGTGATAAGAGCCCATGCAGCGTTGGTGGGGGGTGTTTAACGTGCAAAGTTGATTAAAAGTATTTCCTCAGTGGTGGGTAATTCTCTTCACTCTGATCAATAAGTGTCTCCTCTCCAGTGCGTGACTCTGTGTCAGGTACCTTTAGTTTCTGTCTCCTCTTCTTCTCGTGCTCTCCTCCTTTTTCTTCCTCTGAATATCCTCCTTTAATGTCTTCTCTTCACAAGTCTCTGATTTTCTTACACAAGTATGCGTCCCCCTCCCTCTCTCTCCCCCTTCTTGCTTTCAGGCCAATGTGTTTTTTTTTGCGAGGTGGGGTTATTAGCGTGAGAGCTTGTGTCTGTTTAATCAGGCTTGTTGAGCATGCAGGTTTGATGTGTGTTGTCTCTGTGTTTAATCAGCGAGCTGCTTGCTGCAGGTTTGATGTGGACGGAGAGTTAATAAAGCAGTATCTTTGGCGCCTTCATCAGCCGCGGCACTTTGTTCTGCCTCTCTCTCTCGCTTCCCAAGACAGACAGCTGCAGTCTTAGCGCTGGAACTCAAGTACTCCCTGTACTACCACATCTGTCTCGGTCTCATCTGGATGGGGGACTGGGTTTTTCCTTAGCCAATGTTGACTCGTAATATTTTCTTTCAAGAGTAATCCTGTATCCTTGTAAAACTGTGTTCGCCTGAAACACCTTAATAAATGTCTTTTGTTCCCTTAAAATTGTTAGCGGAGGAATTTTGTGAACTTGTGTACACAATCACAGTTACAATGGCTCAACACCCGAGATGATGTTCATCAGTTTGTTGCAAGACTTAAGATGTTCAAGTTTAACAAATGTATTGATTATTCAAATAATGAGGTTATTTTTCTGTGGATCGACTAATAAATTAATAGACTGTTTGTTTGTTTGTTTGTTTGTTTGTTTGTTTCTGCCTGCTCCAGTTGATTGACATAAATCAATCAATCAGTCTATTATCAACTCATTGTTTCAAGACATGCATAAGTTAAAACACCAACTTTGCTTTTGACGCTTTTATAAAGCTTGAATGCTTATTTTTTATTCATTGTCAATAAACCTAATTCAAATGACATTATACTTTACCTAATTTTTGAGTTCAAAAAAGCAGAAATTATAAATGAATTTGACTAGTAGTTCAGATGACGTTGATCACAGACTGGTTTATGCTTAAGTCTAGTCAGGATGCTGTTTTGAAACCATTTGAATATGTTTTTTCAAATGCTATAACATTGAATAAAACACCCCAAATTCAATGAAAGTAATCATTAATTTTACCTGCGAAGAATGATGCATTTTTGGGCAATTTGGTTGAAAGAAACCCAAATCCCAAAACTTTGAAAGTGGGTTAAATTTGACCCAAGGACAACATGCGGGTTAATACTGTTAGAGTATCATTTAGTGTCACAAAGCGAGATTTATATTCTTGTTTACCTATTTATTTGATCAGATTGTCCCTAATCTAAATCTCTTCTCATTTATTTGATCTATTTCAGGCACTTTTGCATTCCATTCCACGTTTTATTTGCCCTTAAGTTTGGAAATATTAATAAATGTAAGCTTTAGGCTTTCTTTTTCGGTCCTCGGTCTTTAGTTGACAACCTAGAAAGCTCAGTGGTGCTGTCCCTCCTACACAGATACACATGTGGGCTTTTTATTATTTCTCCATCTCTTGAATGAGTTCAGTCCAATTTTCCAGTGGATATCACGCCTTAACAATTAATAAGGGTTTAACTTTTTTAAACTGGCAAATGAAGTAGAATGTGCCGCACTTATCACTCCCCTGCTATTCTTTCTGCCAACTATCCGAGACAGGAAGAGAAGGGGAAAGAGAGAATATTTCTCCTTGGATAAAAGAGGGGAGAGAGTGGAGCTGAAACTTTTCCGCACCATTTGATGTCTGAAAGCAGTGATGCAGCGATTGATTCATTAAACCAGAGCCGTAATGAGGAAAGAACTCATAATTCAAACTTACATTTTAAACAGGAAATATAATTGGAATTTTATACAGAGAAGTCCCTTTGTACAATTATGATTAAAGGAAAATTAATTGTATGAAAATGTCCTTAGAGATACCGAAAATTAGATCTAGCAAAGCTCGGGCGACATAGACCTAATTCTAAAAAATATTGTGTACAGGAATCGATCTTTTTTTTTTTTTTCTCCTTTCTTTCTCCTCTACTTTTTTTTTTTTTTATGAAGGTCCAAATCTAGCTGTGTTAATTTAATCTGAAATGAGAGTGAAGCATGCAGGCGTGGAAGTTGAAATTAGCCTAAAGATGTTTCATTTCCAAAGACAGAAAGACTTTGTCAGCTGCCGATTGTTTCCCAGCATTATCTCTGCCTGCTTTTAATTGCTTTGGAAGTGAAATTAACAGAATTAGAAAAATTGCCTCTCCCTTTTTCTAACAAGCTTCTTTATTCATGGGTATTGTTGTGTGCTTTGTATAGATTATAGACTCCTTTTGTTCCAGTATTGTAAATATATACGCCCCCCAGTCACGGCTTTAGCTCCGAAACAATCCCTCTGTTCGCTCGACACAACCTGATGAAAATTAATTTACAACCTGTCTGGATTGGGGGAGAAAAGGCGGGAAATGGAAACAAAAAAATCCTGGTTTTCTCTCAGTGCCCATCTTTACTTAACTTTCCAATCCATCATCATCATGTACGAGAGTTGTTGTCTTCCACGGCAGTGATTAACCCTTTCTGCTTCACTCTAGCACTTCCGTAATCCTCTTAAAAGAAATGAATAATTCTATCATGGTATCCTCTCGGGAACGGACAATGAAGCATGTCATCCGGTGCAATAGAAACTGCCTTTTATAATCAGCTAGCCATGAAACAATAATAACTCAACTTAATCTTTAGTCTGAGTTAAAAAAACAAACGGCCAATAAATCTGACGGTATATTTCAGGGTTTAGAGCTCTTAATGTACCATTACAGTTGCCTGCTGTATTCATCTTATAGAAGGAGTATTATTAATGAAGCAATTTAAAAGAAGTCACATTAAATCCATAATAACTGACTCCCATTTTTTTGGATGTAATCTTCAAACAGGCTAAAATAGATCAAAAAGTACTGTATAATTACTATGGTCAGCAGGGATTATGAAACTGTAATTGATACAGATCAGCCCCGCACTAATCACTCTTTTAGCTACAATTTTAGGTATACTGTAATTTGGCTTTAAGGTCCCCCTTGGCTCCTTGCTATCAATCTTCTGGATTAGACCGTTCAGCTTGTCCAATTTGAAACGTTGAAACGTTTTTCTTTTTCTGAATGAGTCCAGTTACAAAAAAAAAGGATCAGTGTGTTTAGGGTATTTTTTTCCTCCCTTCATCTGTACACACAGTCATAAGTAGCTTGTTTAACAATCACTTCCTTTTTTACTTCTCACCTCTCCTGCACCAGTCTGTTTAGACTCAAGGCCCATGGGACCCACCCCATCTAAGGGCTGGATATTGTAAATAATATACACTTTAAATAAGTGTGTAAGTAGTTAAACAATACAAATTCCACCCAAGGTGCTTTCAGTGGTTACAGAAAACGAGCCTAACAAAGTGTCACCTGGCTAGAGCGCTGTGCTTTTCTACGCTGTGACAAAAGTGTGTGAATGAAACATGACGTTGTTAAACTTTACTAACGTAGTTAGTGAGCTTGCTTGCTAGGAGGCTCAGTTCTCAGTTCATCATCTTCTGTATTAGAGAAAAGAATCACTTCATCTGATGTTTAAAGTGAATAAAATAGCTTTGCCTCTGATTGGAGCTCCACAACTACACATATCCTCTACAAGTACAATTGTGGCTGTGCTATTTGTGTCCCCTTCAATAACTGCTCTTAAGTAATTTTATGTTTATTGACCCCCCCCCCCATCTATTGGAGGACATTTACGCCGATGACCATGTGCTCTTATTATTTATGTGCATATTGTTTTGAGACCAACTGATATCATTGGTATATTTAAACAAAAGAAGTGCAATTTAGTTCTGGTCTTCTATTCAAGATTTAAAATCCTTTATTAATCCCACAATGGGGTATTCACAATGTTACAGCAGCAAGGTATCGACAAGATCTTTTTTTTTTTATAAAGATAAACAAAGTATATCAAAGTATGTATATTTGCTACTTAAAGAATTAATAATGTTTGTAATATAACTGTGTGAAGTCTGTCTTCATCCATTCACATGGTAATGTTTTAAATTTTTTTGTTCTGTTTTAAAATTGCATCAGAATCAGGTGTAGTTCTTCAGATGTTCCAGGTAGCGCTACGAGCCCACAGGGAGCAGAAAACTGTGGATTTGAGTATGGATTCTTCCTCTTGCAGGTTCCCTTGGGGATCTCGGCGGAGACGAGGAAAACACGCCAGACAACCTCAGCCTATCAGGAGAGGAGGGAGGAGCCTCGGACCCAGATGACTCAGCAGAAGGGGACAGCTCCAGCCCCCCGCCATTTATGTACAATGAAGGTAAGGAGAGGAAGAAAGCCCCATGTGGGAGTAAAAAATCAACAGAACATATTGGCACAAGAGTCAATAACAAAGAAGCTGTACCTGTACCACTTTCTAAATTTCACTGTGCACACTGGATATTCCACAGACCGGTACTGTATACAGTTTTCACTGGAACTTCTTTTTATCCAGGAAATAGTCCCGATGAAAACAGCTGACACTCGTTTACATGCAGCTTAAAAAAACAATTATATTTGGGTTAAGGTAATACCCCGATTTCTCAGACACCATGTAAACCCCTTACCCCCTTTAAAATCCTAGTTCTCATACCCCGTTAACAGAGGTAGAGAACTCTTCAGTAACCGGGGGATTACTCCATCTGTACAGCTTAATGTAAAGAAGGCTCGACACAACATGAGACTTTGCTCCAAGTATCACCAGGGGCTCTACACATGAACTCCAGCATTGAGAACATTGTTTGTGTACCCAGAGTTTACTAAAAAGAAAGGTTTGAACAACTCACCGTAGCTCTTGTTGTTTCCGGTCGCTACCACCTCGGCAGTCCAAACGAGTCAATATCAAAACAGGTAGCCACAGATTTAGGATATCTCTTGTGCACCGGTGTCGTTAAGGTGTAGAGCTCCTGGTGATACTTGGAGCAAAGTCTCATGTTGTGTCGAGCCTTCTTAGTGGTTTATAAATAGATATTTTGAGGCTAGCATAAAAGTGCCCCTAGCTCTCCCATTCAAAAGGCCATTTGACCCAAAAACTAAAATACGGTACATCTTAAAAGTGGCAATTCCATCCTAAATATACTTTTAAACTAAAGTTTGACTCGGGTACATTCACAAAAAGACCCTAGGTTGCATTTTGGCGAGAGTTAGGCTTTAACGGAGTATGATCGGAGTGGTTTATGAACCGGAAATAATCCGTCAGCGCTGTGAGTCGTAGCCGTTGCTATGATACCATACAACAAAACAGCGCTACCCGAGTCAGCGGGCAATCAGCAGCAAAGAGTCTGTGGTCCATCTGTTTTACTCCCCATGGAGGCAGCAGCAGACACCGGGAGATGACTACACAGATTGTCCATCTCGGGGGCTGTCAACGCTGTGTCTCAGCAAAAAGGTGGAGGGACTGACCAGCCCCCGCTGCAGCTGCTGGCTATCAGTAGTTAGCTTGCTAACTTCACCCCGACCCCATTAGAGATATAATCATCTGGCGAGAGCACCGTGCTTTCCTATGCTGTTGGCAGAGCGCCACCTACTGTACCGGAGGTAGAGTTACTCCGTCATTCTCCCCATTCTTCCCCGCTCATGTATACGGGGAGATTCACTAATACCCCGGTTACTGCCGTGCATGTAAACACACTGAGTGTGTGGCTAAATTGGGGACGTTTTGACCAAATAACTTGCAGACATCAACTGTAATGTGTGCTCACACTCGCAGTAAAATCATCAGGAAAACATCCAAATGTTTTACCACCCTTATTTTCTGGTGTTTTTATTATTATACTATACTATCACACTGACTATAATAACAACCACACACTGACAACGTGCACCTCCTCTTGTAAAATAATCCAGATGTTTACTGGCAGTTATTATTGGTTATTACCAGATTTATCTCCTCATCAAGACTTGATGTCTTTCTTTAATCAACTGACGTCTACCTGTTATCTGTCAGGAGACAGTTAACGTCACCTAGAGACAACAAAAACCGCAGAAGAACCATTATGAGGTTGCAGTTTTGCACATGTATCACTCTTTTATCTCTATTGTGTCTAAGGGAAAAGAAGAAAAGAAAAACTTCTGTGGATCAATCTTGGCTTCAGTGAACCTGCCCCCTCATGCACCTCTTATCCCGAGCCTCCCCCCTTGTACCGTGTGATAGCAGAGTTTTCAGTCATATTCTTTTGACTTATTCAAGATTTCACTAGCTGTGTTTTTTTAATCTCAAAAATTCCTGCTCTTGTGAAATTTTGGGGCTGGAAGTGATAAGCGTCTGTTGGTTGGCTTGGTTTGATAAACCCATGGAAATTCTGTCAGGTGCTAATCGAGACGAGATTAGAGATTAGCTGTGTGTGTGTGTGTGTCTGTGTGTTTTTGAGGTGAGGAGTGGGTTATGTGTGTATTAGATAGAAAAAGATAGAGAGAGAACTCAGGCAGACTGCACATGTGAGCAAGTTTGTCTGTCGATAGCAAACTGACTTGGCGTCTTTGTTTCTTAACACACACACACACACACACACACACACACACACACACACACACACACCTCCTCCCCATCCCACTGTTGATTTACTCCCCTCTCTCTCTCTCTTCTCTGGGGTTCCTCAGTTGCCCAGCGCTGCCATTATCAGTTCTCTGTAAATCAGCCATGTTTGACGAACCTGCTCTTTCAACCTGGGATCAATACCAGGTCTTTATCTAGCCAGAGCTGGGTAATAAAGGCAAGGCCTCTTATCCACCATCGAGAGAGAGAGAGAGAGAGAGAGAGAGAGAGAGAGAGAGAGAGAGAGAGAGAGAGCACTCTGTTCTCTCATCATACCCACCTCCTCAACCTGACAGAGAAAGCCAGTATATTAGTGCTGATATAATGAATCTACACACACTCTCACAAGCATGCATGCACATACACTCAACTTTATTGAGGAAGACTGAGCATCTGTTCAGTACATCTCTCTCTGTTGTGGTGTTTTTTTTCTCCTCTATTTCTGAGAATTCTTGCTCTACAGTTGCGGCAGCCCGCCGAAAAACAAGTGGAGGTTCTTTTTTTCAAAATGAGGCAATCATAAATGTACATCACAGGAAACCTGATAAAATCCACTTCTGGCCAGATTAGTCAGCATGTGACCTTCTTTTGAACTCTAATTGTCGTGCCCTTGTTTTGACCAATCGGAATGCTTTTTGTAAAATGGCAGTTATCAATATCTGATCAGTGGTGAGAGAGGAAGTGTATGTGATGCACAAAGAGACGCAGGATCTCTTCTGGTATTATCATGATGGACAGATATGGACTGTACACATGCAGTATTGCTGCAATGATTACTGATTAATGACTTAGTCAGTCGACAGAAAATATGATAGTAGAACACTTTTTAAAATAATACAGGAAATTAAGAAATATGCTAAATTCAGCTTCTCCAATGTGAGCATTTGGTACTAATAGGTTTGTGTTTGAACTGTTGGTTTGACAAAATGAGCAATTTGGGGATGTCTCCTTTGGCTCTGGGGAATTGTGATGTGTCATTTTTATTTTTATTTTATTGCCTTTCACGGCAGCTGGATTTTCCCGCCATCACACAAATCTGTCTCATCAGGCTTCAAGTAATGTAGTGTTTGTGTCTGAACCACCAGCAGTTCGGACCAATCAGCATCCTGTAAGGAGCAACTGGCAGCTACACACTTGAGTTAGGCATTGTTGTAGTCAAGACCACCTAAACCAAGTCGCCAAGTCATTACCAAGACCCGAGTGTGTCGAGACCAAAACGTAGTAGTCCAAGACCAAGATGGGGCAAGAACTAGGGCTACACGATATGAGGAACATATCTAATTGTGATTATTTTGACTGATATTGAGATTGCGATATGATTCACGATATTGGAGGGAATTATCGTTTTTTTTTCATTTCCATTGAAAATTATTAACATTGAAAGAAATTTAAATGATTATAGTGTGATTTTTTTTTGGAGACATTTTGCCTTTAACAAATATTGCGCCCCTCTGCCATTTGGATATTGCACTAGTCCATATTGCGATTTCGATACAATAATAATGTTAGCTAGCTAGCTTCGCTAGCATCCCTTACACTTAGCTTACCTTTCTTTATGCTGCTGATAAAAATGTTAGGTGGTCCCAGCTGTTACAGTCAGGGTTACAGTGCAGAATTTACACACTGCTGTGTGTTTTCTTTTAGATGGTGTTTTGCATATAAACCCTTTAAAAAATATAATAAATAAAATGTTATTATCGAGGATTTGGCTGACATCTCTGAGACAGCCAGAGCTTCTTCTCCTGTCACCTACATTCACTTTGGGAGTGTGTGTTACAGGGGTTAACAGTAACACATTTCAAACAGCAGGAGGTTTTCCATCCAATCACAGTAATGATGTTAACACATAAATCAGACAATACACAGTTGTGGTCTTTACCAGAGAGAGGGGGAGAGAGAGAGAGAGAGAGATAAAAAATTTAAAAAAAGGTTTTTGTTGACCACATTTGAATACTTTGGAACACATTTGTGGAACACTACGCATTGAACATACATTTGCATACATATGAACATGATATCTATCAGTAATGGAAAAAAAATTAATTCCAACCATATTTGGCCTACCTGGGCGCCATTACCAGCACTAGTAATGGTGGTTATGATGACAACCTGTCTACACCGTCTCATGGCTGTCTGACGGAACAGATATGCTTAATTTTTTTTAACCAATTTGTGTAAAAAAACTAGCGCATTACTTCTGCTTGTTTAGCTTCTGACTTACTGTACGTGCATCGCTACATTGATTGTGTATTGAGCTGTGAGGTATGTCAGTGTGCAGCAGTAGTATGGCTGAATAGATGCAGTGTATTCACTGGCAGACGACTGCAGTTGCTACTGACATTGCTGCTTCTCTAGCTGGTGTGTAGAAGGTGGACGACTTGAGGCTCCATACCTTGGTTTTGTCCAAATCTTTTTTTTAAGCATCATCTTTACCACCAAACTCACCAACGTGGAGATACTGTATGTTGAACCCCATGTGTGAGGGAAAAGATATGTAAAGAAAAGATGCAAAAGACAAAAGGCAGCGTTACAATCAGAGGTACAGAAATGTATAGAGGGTTCGTAGAAGTTGTAGAAGAAGGCGAGATTGTTGGGTGACTTTGCCCTGCAGGTGTGACAGGGGAAGTTCAGCTTATCAGATTGATGGAGACTGTCTTGCTATAGGGAGGGGGAGGTGGGAGCCACAGAGAGAGGAAGGAGGGGGGTTTGGCAGAAAAGTGTCTGTCGACTCCTCCTGATACCTGCCTCCATGTCTGAGATGATATGGGAGATAATATTGATAATATTAAACGCAATAACTGTGTCTCCAGCTCCCCTCCCTCGCTTCAGCCCCTGCAGGATAAAATCAATGTGCCATTCAATGTGATTTATAGCTGAAAATAATAGCACTGTTTAGGCAGGGGGGAGGTGTGTATAGGTCTGCTTGCTTTAGTGTGTGTACAGTATGTTGCTTTGTATGAGTGTTTGCATGTATATGGGGTTGAATGGTGGACGTGGCGTGAAGATGGATGGTGTGTGTGTATATGTATGCATCTGCTTTTCTTTGTGTGTGTGTGTGTGTTGATTTATTTGACGATGCAGATCCAGTCTCTCAACTGTTACATTAATAACTGCATAGTGTGGGGGCGTCACGTGGTTGCGTGGCGTTTATGGCTGGTATCGATCGGGCGCTATCGCTGTTTATCGGAGCGGGAATGCAAGGGTAAACAAGGCCTTTGTGCAGACAGTTGAGCTGTTATCGGGGTGGAGGCTGAAGGAGGTGTGGGATTTCGGAGAGAGAGAGAGAGAGGGAGAGGACGAGTAAGGACAGAGGTGGGAAGGAGGAAGTGAAAAAAAGGGCGGAAGTGAGGAGGAGGATGGTGATCTGGACAAAGGTGCAGAAGAAATGTGCAGAGAAAGTGGATTAACTGATTTTTAGAATATAGAGGGTTACAATGTTAATGTCTTCTAGACTGGAAAGATTAATCGGTTAATTGTTAACTATTAAATTAATCGGCAACTGTTTTGATAATCGGTTTGAGTCCTTTTTTTTTATATTCCAGCTTCCTAAATGTGAATATGTTCTAGTTTCTTCACTCATTCTTGACTTTGAGTTGTGGACAAAATGTGAACATTTGAGGACGTCATCTTGGGCTGTGGGAAACACTGATCCTCATTTTGCTAAATTTTTTGGACATGTTTTAGACCAAACTAATCGAGAAAATAATCAATCAAAAGTCGACAATGAAAATAATCGCCTCTTTTTTTTTAACCAAACACGGAATTTTCTGAAGCTATGGATATATTATTACATTATTGTCGTGTTTTCTTCAGCAGCATTTGTGATGTTGTGTTTTCTTTACACATTATCTTAACATTTTATTTCCCTCAATGATAGAAGTAGTACGTTAAAGCTGAACAGTTTCAAAAGTCACAATTGAGATTTGCATTTGCTTGAGTCAGTTTTGACTGAAATGTGCTTGTACCCAGCTGCATTACATTCTAGTGATGTAAGTGTTAAGGCTGCACTTATGAGGAAAATGTGAGATGTGCGATAACGTTGTTGAATATCGCAATAACGATATTATTTGCGATAAATAAACAGATATTAAAGTGTGCTTTTAGTATTCTGCTTTAATACAAAAATTGCTTATAGAATTTAAAACAAACAAAAGGAAATCATTTCCAACATTGTTTCATTGAAGAAATTGAACGTTGAAGTGAATATAAAAGGCTCCTCTAGAA
>NC_135862.1:36556079-36595029 GCF_031162955.1 Sander vitreus
GGGCTGTTCCTGCAATGGCAGGTGATAGAAAAGCAGTTGCTAACTTTTGTTCTTAACTGTAGTGTTGTTAGTAGACTGCACTTGTGTGGTTTCCATTTTTCATACAACTTTCTCACCCCAAGCTTATTGAAATCCTTTTTTATTTAAAGGGATACTTCACCGATTTAGCATTAAGCTTTGTATCAGCAGAAACACGGTAGTATTTTTGAATGACCGTGCTTCCCTCCCTCATGTCCCCCTGAGACCAGAGATCTCTGTATTGTGGGTCTGGAA
The DNA here is from genome assembly GCF_031162955.1 of Sander vitreus. Lineage (NCBI taxonomy): Eukaryota > Metazoa > Chordata > Actinopteri > Perciformes > Percidae > Sander > Sander vitreus. The sequence continues at coordinate 36,556,353 of NC_135862.1, forward strand.
AAAAGATTTTTGCCCAGAGGCAAAGGACTACAGCCTATACAACAAATGTTGAGAACAAATGTAAAGCCCACTATATCATACAGAGAATATACATATTTAATGAGTGATCAGTTTACTTAATTTAATTTGGAAGTGTACATTTCTGTTATGGTACGGAAAATTATTATACTGTATTTTCAATACTACCAGCAGTCAGAACATTAATCACATGTTTTCACATGAAATGACAGCATTTTAATCCCAGCTCACCTGGTTGTGCATGCACCCCATGTACTGAGGTTCAGTCCTTACCGCAGTGGCCTGGGTTTGATTTCGGCCCGCGGCCTTTTGCTGCATGTCATCCCCCCGCTCTCTCCCCCTTTCCTGTCTTCAGCTGTCCTACCGATTAAAGGCCAAAAAGCCCAAAAATAATCTGGACATGAAAACTACAGCATGGTTAATGTTTAAGGTTAAGAAAACCAAACACTTGCTTGGGGTGGCAGTAGCTCAGTCCGTAGGGAGTTGGGTTGGGAACCGGAGGGGTCGCTGGTTCCCTGTCCAGCTGTCGCAGCCCCCTCACTCTGACATCTCTCCATTAGTGCATGTATAGGACCTGAGCATGTGTGTGTATTTCAGGCCTGTGTGTAGTGTGTTGTAACAAACAGAGTGTACAAATTGTAATTTCCCCACTGGGGATCAATAAAAAGTATAAATTATAAAATGAATAATAAAACATCAGTCTTGAGTTGAATCAACTCCCCCCCCCCATCCACCACACCCTTATTTTCTGTGTTGCTAGGTTAAGAGCACTGAATGTTGCCATTTAAATGTATATGGTGTGCTGCAGAATAGTTGAAAATGGCCATATTCCTAGGGCTACTGGGATACTCCAGCCAACATACCATCATTTCAACTCTTATTACGCTCTCAAGGGGCTTAGGGTTAGGGTTAGCCAGCCCTTAATGCCCGTGTTTGTGTGTCTGTGTTCATGGGTGTGTCTTGGAGATGCTCTTCTGTGTTGCCTCTTCCGAGTGTCTTTCAGGGTCCGTTGTTTTGTCCTGCTGTTTCCTCCGTAGGAGATGTGGATGTGACAGGCCGAGGGAAAATGTATTCAAGTCATAACAAAAACACACTCCTAAGAGGAGATAACAAGTAAATCGCCATAATTTTATTATTTATTTCCTCTCTTATCAAGGTTTGTTTGGTTATTTATTTCTCTCTGTCTGTTGTCTTCAATGAGTTAAACAATGCAAGAAGATTACCGCACTATCTCGCATTATTTCCTTTTCAAGCTGCACACGTTTTATGTATGTCTGTGCATATGTGTGTGTACACGCAGCGTTGACTGTGTGTATGTTTATGAGGGTTTGTGTGTGTGTGTGCACGTGTATTTTAATTCCTATGGTGGGGAAGAGAGGATGTGTTCATTATCGTCCTGTCCCAGCCTTGTCCCTTTAACAGTAATTGGAGCGATATTAATTGCTGCGCAGTGGCTGGTTGATGGTAGCACCATGATGCTGCACTGATAGGGCTGCTGTTTTGTTGTGTGTGTTTTTTCTCCCTTCCTCTCCTCCTCCCAAACTAACTGCTGGGCTGAGCGAGGCAGAGAGATGGAGGAGGAGGGGGGAGAGAGAGTAAGGGAGAGAGATAGCCCCTCTATCAGCTCCGGAGCAGGCGCTGTCTTTATCAGGAGCACGATTGGCAAAAAGGAAACTTTGACCGGTCTGAATTTTTCTCTTATCGTCAAGCCCCCCCTCCCCTCCTCCACCCCATTCCCCCCTCACTCCTTCCTCCATCCATCCACCTTCTCTTCCTCTGGTCTCTACATCACCACTAACAGCCCTCCCTCCTCTCCCCCCTCTATCCCCTAACAGCATACATCTCGTTTTTCTCATTTTGTTGTCTCTTCTTTCTTCTTCTTCTTCTTCTTCTTCTTCTTCTTCTTCTTCTTCTTCTTCTTCTTCTTCTTCCTTCTTTCTTCTTTCTTCTTCTTTCTTCTTCTGGCATGTCACAGTGGGACTGGAGTCACTGGCTAATGTGCTCTTGTTCATACAAAATGTTCACTATGTATCAGACATTTCCCATAAACAGATGAGAGGAGAAGTATGTATTCTGGTATGGAAATAAACAGGTTTTTATCTCCTCTGTGAGTGTTGGCATTCCACTCGTTTCTCTCTGTCGTTGCCTTTTTCGACACTTGTGCTCCTGGGTCCAGAAGTTTTCTAGCTTTTAATCTTACAGAGTTTGGTTTGGCTTTAAGGCTAATTATCGTGACAGTGGTCCAGTAGTGTCACTCCAACCATTATGCATAACACCTTGTTTGTGTAACATGCTATCTATAGTGTGATTTATTTCTTTTCAATTTCTTTTTGACTTCTTTGTTTTTCCTCTTTTCTTTTTTCTTTTCTGTTCTGTGTTTCTTTGCAAACATCTGGAAGTTGTTCATGCTTGACTGAAACTTTTTTGCAACAATTAATGGATCACTTGGCTCTGAACACTTATTTGTAACAGTAGTGCTGAAACAACCACTTGGTTACGCAGTGTAGCACTGTCGATTGATAGAAAAGATTGATCAACAGCAATTTTGATAATCAATTCATTGCTAAACTTTTGCTGGTTCCAATGTAAGGATTTTCTACTTTTGTCTATATTATATCACTAGTGCAGTGCCTGTCGAAAACATGTCTGTTCGTGTAACGGGGGTTCACTTCTCTGCTTTTTGATATATACAGTATATCCCTCTGAATATTCTCTCATTTACAGGTTTCCTCAATTTATATTACAGTACACACTCACCTGAGGGATACAAGCCCGGTCTGACTTGTTCCCCCAGTGATGGGAGCTTTTTTAACTGTAATGTTACCTTGGATACTGTAACCTAGTAACCTATTACATATGAAATAACAGTATGGAAATTCCAAAATACGACAAATAGGTACACAGTACAACTACCAAATGAAAGTAAAATTACTAACAAAATTAATTAAAATTTAAATGTTGTTTAAATGTTTTTAATGTAACATGCAGGAGGCATATGTTACATTGGGAACGGGCTGATTGCTGGGCCTGTGGTGTTGCTGGGCCTGTGGTGTTGCTGGGCCTGTGGTGTTGCCTGTGGTGTTGCTGGGCATGTGGTGTTGCTGGGCCTGTGGTGTTGTTGGGCCTGTGGTATTGCCTGTGGTGTTGCTGGGCCCGTGGTATTGCTGGGCCTGTGGTATTGCCGGGCCTGTGGTATTGCTGGGCCTGTGGTGTTGCTGGGCCTGTGGTGTTGCTGGGCCTGTGGTGTTGCTGGGCCTGTGGTGTTGCTGGACCTGTGGTGTTGTTGGGCCTGTGGTGTTGCTGGGCCTGTGGTATTGCCTGTGGTATTGCTGGGCCTGTGGTGTTGCTGGGCCTGTGGTATTGCTGGGCCTGTGGTGTTGCCTGTGGTGTTGCTGGGCCTGTGGTGTTGCTGGGCCTGTGGTATTGCTGGGCCTGTGGTATTGCCTGTGGTGTTGCTGGACCTGTGGTGTTGCTGGGCCTGTGGTGTTGCTGGGCCTGTGGTATTGCTGGGCCTGTAGTGTTGCTGGGCCTGTGGTATTGCCTGTGGTGTTGCTGGGCCTGTGGTGTTGCCGGGCCTGTGGTGTTGCCTGTGGTGTTGCCTGTGGTGTTGTTGGGCCTGTGGTGTTGCTGGGCCTGTGGTGTTGCCTGTGGTGTTGCCTGTGGTGTTGCTGGGCCTGTGGTGTTGTTGGGCCTGTGGTGTTGTTGGGCCTGTGGTGTTGCTGGGCCTGTGGTATTGCTGGGCCTGTGGTATTGCCGGGCCTGTGGTGTTGCTGGGCCTGTGGTGTTGCTGGGCCTGTGGTATTGCCTGTGGTGTTGCTGGGCCTGTGGTATTGCTGGGCCTGTGGTGTTGCTAGGCCTGTGGTGTTGCTAGGCCTGTGGTGTTGCTGGGCCTGTGGTATTGCTGGGCCTGTGGTGTTGCTGGGCCTGTGGTATTGCTGGGCCTGTGGTATTGCTGGGCCTGTGGTGTTTCCTGTGATGTTTCTGGGCCTGTGGTGTTGCTGGGCCTGTGGTGTTGCCTGTGGTGTTGCTGGGCCTGTGGTGTTGCTAGGCCTGTGGTGTTGCTGGGCCTGTGGTGTTGCCTGTGATGTTGCTGGGCCTGTGGTGTTGCCTGTGATGTTGCTGGGCCTGTGGTGTTGCCTGTGATGTTGCTGGGCCTGTGGTGTTGCTGGGCCTTTGGTGTTGCTGGGCCTGTGGTGTTACTGCTTGCAGTTTTTCTCGAGAACCGCTCGTACAAACCACTTCACAATTGACACTGAGCTTCCTTGGATCCTGAGCGATAAACCTGCCATGACATAGTTGCATAATTTGCTAACGGCTAGCTATTTGGGCCCAGGATATTTCCGGGAATGAAAGTATTCCTTCAGAAAGTGACATCGCTGATGCTTGAAATGTTTGACTTTGTACAGTGAGCTGTACCCAGCATGCCGTTCGGCAGTGTAACAGTTAATAGGGGTCCCCTCAGTCAATACACTACACAGTGTTTACTACTAATTAATATCTAATAATGTCCCGTAGATCTCAAGAGCTCGCACTTTACACTGCACTTCCTTGGGTCAGCAAATGGATATATAATGTTCACAGTGTTTTACCCTTTTTGTAACAGAAGTTGCACTCAGAGGACCCTATTTTAACGATCTGAGGTCACGGCGTGAAGCGCCTGGCGCAGGTGTGTTTAGGGCATGTCCAAATCCACTTTTGCTAGTTTGACGGCAGACAAAAGGGTCTGTGTGCCGGGGTCATGGTTCAAAAGGGTTGTACTTAGTGTCTTCATTAATCAGAGGTGTGTTTTGGGCGTAACATGCAATAAACCAATCTATCTATGTTTATTGCTGTTTTCTATCACAGTGTGGGAATATCATATATTATGCATGCACAAATCTTTTTCTTATAAATTCCATGCAGCCTCATGTATAAAGCAAGTCTAAATTAATTGAATATGAATCTACTAATTATATTTCAATAGTAGCAAAATATGATTTATTCTAGTTTGAAACACAATAATTCCTAGATATGAACATTTTAATTTCCCTTTCCATGCACAGTTTGTGTTCTAACCTTATGATAATAATCGCTTCATTTATTCAAATAATTTATTCAAATAATTCTTTGTCACAGTCATTATTGTTCAGACGGACTGATATTACATGAAACAGAGAAAACAACAACAGAGTATTTTAATTCATCCTCTCTTCCAGTTTTTTCTTCTGCCTAAAGATAATACAATTCATTACTGGACACAGCATTTTTCAATCAAAATATTTAACTCCGTCCCCTCAGTGTGTAATGAGTTGTTTATATGTCAATCTTAGTAAATTCCTTAGTCATAGATGATAGTCAGTGCCTTTCTTTTTGTGTTTTCACTCTTTTCCTACCATTTTCTGCCAACAGCGGCTATCAAAACATTGGCTTTGGGGCTTCCATTGATATGAAAGAAAAAAATATTCAAATTAAAGAGATGATAAAGTTGGAATGGATTAGAAGCTTCAGCAGTTTCCTTTCTCCAATGTGTCTTAAAACAATCAAGATTGTGTGTGTGTGTGTGTGTGTGTGTGTGTGTGTGTCAGTTTGATGAGGGTGTGGTAGTGGCTTGGTGTCTAGGTGGGAGCTGCTTCCTATCAGGGGGATGGCATGATATGCTAAAGCCACCGTTTTAATCTACAGTGTGTCCACACTGCATGATATGCAAAATACATTATGAAGAGAAGGAAGAAAAAAAAAAAACTATCTTTTGAATGACCTTGCTGGCTGGAGGGTTCAATATTTTCCCCCTCGCTGCTTAAAATTCTTGATATGCAAATGGTTGTCAGAGTAATCCCTTGTCAATTACTGGCTGGCTCGCTGGCGGGCGGGCGGGTGGGCTGGCAGGCTGGGTGGCTGGCGGGCGGGTGTGCTGGCTGGTGGGCGGGCGGGCTGGCTGGCTGGCTGGCGGGTGGGTGTGCTGGCTGGTGGGCGGGCGGGCTGGCTGGCTGGCTGGCGGGTGGGTGTGCTGGCTGGTGGGCGGGCTGGCTGGCTGGCTGGTGGTCCCCACACATTCTGTCCTTCTACTACTGTATATAAATCAATTGTCAGTAGCCATCACTAAACAGTCAAAGTGTTTTATATCCAAGGCGATGGACAAAAGAACTGAAACATTTGCCAATTTATGAATATGAATTAACAAATGTTGATACTAGGGATGTAATGATACACCCAACTCACAATTTGATACAATTGACGATTTTTATCTCAGAATGAACAGACTGAAAGATATTCCTTTATTTATAGAAACTGTGCAAAACAGCAGATGTGTCCTCATATTAAAAGTGCAACTGGTATTTAATCTTAAATAACAAAAAAGCTAAACATGAAGTAAATATTAAAGAAAGGCTTGTTTATTGCCATATGGTTACATTTGAAGGATTTATATAAAATGTAATAACAATAACATGTAACAACTTCTTTTACCAGTCCTTTGCTGTTAAACGACAAAAATAAGAAACACTAGATGGCTGAAAGAGTATTTTACAACAACATTAAACGCAACACAAGCTTACGGAGCTGGACCCAAACGCAACACTAAGTCACTGGTGTTTAGTGTCCATGCTGTCTCAAGGTCTCCTCTGTGTCTTTAGCTGTAGACTGTTGTACGTCACAGTGTTGGAATCTTTTCCACACTTTACACCGTTTAGCTCTCAGCATTTTAACCGTGTTTAAGCCTGCTAACGTTACTAGCTAACGGTAGGCTAATGTTACCCGCTATATGTTAACTAGCACCACGCCCTGGGCTGTTTAAAAGTTGCATTCCGATTCATTTTTTTATCTAAATTTTTAACCAATTCACAATGCATCATTACATCCCTAATAGATACAAGAGCTGTCTTAACCCTCTGAGGACAAAAGACGCGCCGGCGAGTCCAAGTGATGTTTGACAACACTCCTACTCAAAAAGAGTTGTAAACTCCTGTCAAGCACCAAAACAATTGAGTTTAGGAGATTTGAGAAATTTCAAAAAGTGAATATCAACTTTTCAGCTTTAGGGCCAAATGATCTCTTTATACATTGCGCTGGAACACATTTGGTCCTCACTATACAGAAAGCTAAGCTGTTCTGAACATTTTCATATGAAACACATGGGGATCAGTTATATGCAAATATCCTTAAAATGTGAATTTAAAAAGAAATGTAAAAATGCCCTTCGACCTCAAAGGGTTAATGAAGAAAACCCGTTAAATCTACAAGAAAGGTTCAATGGTGTTGCCATCAGCTGACTGGGATTATAGAGGATTGTGTGATGGTATTATCATCTTGGAAACATCCGGAGAGTACAAGTACCCTAGAGAGCTCATGTTCCTGTAAAAAAAAAAAAAGAATAATTCTTTGACTTGTTTCCTCTCCCTATTAGACACACTGTCGCGGCTCTACCATCATGCTGAGTTCAGTTTAAAAGTGATTGTGATTTGGAGCTTGTGCTCATAATTGGTCTATTTATCGATCAGTTACTTAGTATACAGAAAATGAAAATTGTATTCATTTTTCAAGGAACTAACCCTAACATACTGAGAGTAATCATTAGTTGCAGCCTTCTTAACACAAGGTTATGAATCTTATGAATCTGTACACTTTCCGTTAAATACTAAAACCTACTTCCATAAACGTAATCTTTCAATTTCTGTTAAGTGTTGTATCCCTGTTTACAATCCTTTCCCTGCAGCGAATGGTTATTTCTATTATCAATTAGGAATGTTTTTCCTGAGTATTTATTCAGCTTATAAAATGTCAGAAAATAGAGAAAAAGATCATCATATTTTCCCAAAGCCCCAGCAGACATATTCAAATTGCTTGTTTTTTTCATCCCAAGACAAAGAAAAGCAGTAAATCCCCATCATTTAGAAACTGGACTTTGGGAATTTTTTGGCACTTTGCTTGAAAAATGATTTAAACCTTCTTGTTTTAGTCCTTATCCTTAGTTTTTTTGGATATTTGTTTGTAAGTTGTTGCATTAAGCTTGTGATTTTGTAACTGAAAAGCATATTTATATGTTAAATATTTATCTTTTAACGTTATCCTTTTTAGCCTCTTACATTTCAAAATGAATGTATGCTTCCCAGCAGCAGGAAAAACACTGTCCAAAAATGTCATTAGCAGCAGTGGAGCAACCCTGTGAATTCCACCCCATCAAAGAATTGCCCAGCTCCTTCCTTCTTTTCAGCCTTCTAGTGTGTGACATGGATGGCAAAGAAGGTCTGGGATGTGCAATCACAACCTCGGACAACTTGTCTACTCCAGGGAAGCCAGCCGAGCGAGTTTTCCTGCTTGCCCAGCACTCCTCGCTCCTTATCCTCCCCAACAGAGTTATTTAAATTACCTCAAACAAAGCATTGTAATGGCAGGCATAATAATGGTTATTATTATTTACTGTGCGTGTGCGTGTGCGTGTGTGTGTGTGTGTGTGTAGGGTTATCATACAGTAGTTAATTATAATGGAGCGTGAAGACACACTATATGCGCACACTATCACCGCTGAGAGTCTAATTTATTTGGGTTGAGGAATGAGAGATGTTGGCGGCGTCACATTTGCATACTGTGCATGGCGACTATTCCCCCCCATTGAAATCATCACGGACAGCACAAGGTGCACCCTCATCACTTTGTCCACATGTGATAAGACCTTTGTTTCGCAAGATGATCCATCTAGTCATGGAGGACTCAATGTAGCAATCAAAGGATAATATGTTTGTTCAACTCTTTGTGGAGCTAGTCATACAAATCCAGGTCCTCCAATATCTCTAAAATGTTACCATTCCAGGAATTCTTTTTTTCTTCAATTATTACTTGGCAACCAGTTGATGCAATAGGTTTTAATCAGCATCTACTCTGGATTTTGCTTCGCTCAAACATACACTTTTACACTGTATCATCATTATTTCAAAACCAAGCTAAGTGGCTTATATATAAACAAATTCAGTAGGTTGCATTTCAGTGAAACTTTTGATTTAAGAATCTACTCACATTTTGATAAAGTTTGTGTTTCCCTGACACATGCACAGGGTTAAATATCTGTTTGTTGCATTTCTGTGTGTATTAGCTGGTAAACCAGAAGGATAGAAGGCTTAAGGAAGAGAGAAAGATACTAGCATGAGGGAAGAAGAGAAAGAATAAATGGATAGGTGTGAAGAAGGTGAGCAGGGGAGGAAGACCAAGAGAAGTGGTTTGGAATAAAGAAGTACAATATTGAGTTTGGAGTGCAGAGATAACTAATGAAGGGTAAAAGAGGGGTGAAGGGTTAAGAATCAATGAGAGAGAGGGATGAGAGATTTTAACAGGTGCAATTCAGATAGTGAAATTAAAGGTGAGGGGATGGAACGTGGGTAAGGTTAAGAGATAGAAGGATGAGGGAGATATAATATGAAGAAACCACAGTCGGGCTATCCAATTGGCTCTGTGGGCTAAAGTACGCAAAGCAAAACGGCTTTGAGTTTGTCGTAGAACATTTATAGCATGTGTTAGTGCTTCCGTTAAGCAATCATTGTGCTGTATTACAAGTTGGGTTTCTTAGTTTTTTATACCACTAATTTGCAATAGCCAATACATTTCTGACAGTTGTGGAGTGATGGCCCAAACTACAGAACAAGTGCCAAGTTGCAAGAAACATTGGTGGAGGATAAGATGAAGGACGGAGGAGTAGAAAGGGTTTATTTTTTTAGGGATATGGTGTCAGGTTAGGGTAACATGACACCAACAACATGTTATGTTTTAAACTTAAATTGCGTGACACTGATTGTCCAATTGCTAAAAACAAATGCTTAATATAAGGGCTGTCAAATTGAACGCATTAATGCAAATTACCATTATCTCCACAATTTTCATTTCACGCACGTTCTGTGATTTCACTCCATAGTAGACAGTGTTGCCAACTTGGCGACTTTCTCGCTAGATATAGTGACTTTTCAGACCCTCTTGGCGACTTATAGATATATTCAGATATATTTTTAGAGAGCGACAAGATGGCAGAATGAGAGCGGGTGTTGCGGGCCTTATAATACATCCATGAACAGGACTGGATGGCTAGCAGAAATAAAGCTCCTTGAGCAGAAATTGATTAAAAAAAGTGTCTTTTGAATTAGGGCTGCTGCACGATATGAGGAACATTTCTAATTACAATTATTTTGACTGATATTGTGATTGCGATATGGTTCACGATATTGGAGGTAATGACCTTTTTTATATAATTATTCTCATTTTCATTGAAAAATATTAAAATTAAAATGATTATAGTGTGATTTATTTTTTGTTTGTCTCTGCAGCACCACAATACTTCATTCAGAACGGTTTGACAAGTATTTTGCCTTCAAGAAATATTGCGCCCCCCATGCGATTTGGAAATTGCACTAGTCCGTATTGCAATTTTGATAAAATTGCGATTAATTTTGCAGCCCTATTTTGAATGGCAAGTTGAGTTTCAAAGCCCTTCCAGATGGTTCCCTCCACAAGACTAAAGTTATTTGCCTGTGTTGTCGATTTGAACTGAGTTACCACCGGAGTAGTCAAGTCTCAAATACCACTGGAGCATGAAAAACGTGAAAAAAAAATCCCTTTTTAAAGTACATTTAGAACAGATAAAAAATGTGTGATTAACTAGGAGTTAACTAGGACACTAATGCCATTTAATTGCAAAAGTTTTAATTGATTGACAGCCCTACTTAATATTGGCCACATCTAACCCCTTATTTTCAGCTGTACAATTACAATACTATACATTGTTGCTCACATCAACTGTGAGCTCCTTTAGAGCAGGACTTTAGAGCATCCACCCATCTCTCACACACTTAGACATGCTGTACTCTAGCGCTCTTCTCTCTAACTTTCCTCCATATCTCCAGCCAGCAGACTGCCGTGTCTCTCTGGAGGAGGGTGTCCCTGCAAGCACCTTGTCAATTCCACCTGTCAATCAAAATGCTTTGGGATGATGATTGGTTGTCATGTGTCCAGAGGGCTTGTCTTGTCAGTTTGGCTGAGATACCTCAGAATACAGTCTGCAGTTTGAAATGAACTTGTTTTTGTCCCATGAGCACACAGCCGAAGTTAGACTTAATGGATCTGTAACTATGCAACTATAAACAATGACTACTTTTTGTTAACACCCAATCACATCAATCACAGTTCTCTCAGTAAATTACACTGGCGGCCATGGTTTAGGTCTGGTGTGCACAAGGATTCAAGTTTAGTTTAACTGGTTTACACCTGGAATGTTGAATAAATGTGGTTAACTGTAATTAATGTGGGGTGGATAAAAGCCCAAACAGATGAATTAGACAAAAGTCCAGTTGTATTGTAAGTAAAATAATCTGAAGCATTAAGTTGTTAAATGTTACTCTTTAAGTTGTCTTGCATTGTCAGACCAACAGCACTGTGGAGGAAGGTCTGGCGAGTCCACACAACATTCCTGGATGGGAGAAAAACCTGCCATGGTTTATTGGAATTTCTTTAAACCAATCACAATCATCTTGGATGGCACTAAGCGCCGGATGGAGCAACGGTGCCTCTGCAAAATAGCCTTGGGAAGGAATTTATTTTTTTGGTGGAATGTGTACGTTCAAAAGTAGTTTTAGTCGTGCAACAGAAAACTCAGATTGGACAGATAGTCTAGCTAGCTGTCTGGATTTACCCTGCAGAGATCTGAGGAGCAGTTAACCATAGTCCTCACAAATCCACCAGAGGTTAGAACGCCAACACAAAGACAGAGGAAGGTAAAGGACATTTGGCCGAAAATTAGGGACATCCGGCAGAATTTCCTGGCGGCACCATTCCCCGAAGTGAAAAGTCATCAATAGACCTTTTTCACAGCAGACATGTTGACATGTCATAGTAGGAAAAGCACAGCTGTATTCAAAACCATTATTGATGGCTGCATTCCACTTAGGAGAGGCCCTGGTATTGGGCATGCTGACTCACTGAAATCTCTTACTGGGACACTTGATGGAATTGAGCCATCGTTAATGTTATCAATTTCAGCCGTGCTTTTCCTACTATGACAAGTCAAAATGTCTGCTGTGAAAAAGTTCCATATAGACTATTCTTTAAGTGGCTGGCTAGTTGGCTAGTGGTAAAAAATGTTGTTCGGCGGTGCTGCATTAGCTGATGTGATCAACCAATTACTGTACAAAGTTCCTCTTGTGCTGGGAGAGTAACTACTCTGAAGAAGGAGCTTAAAAAAGGACTCTTAAAACGGCTTTCTAAGAACTACGATTGTTTGTAGTTCTTGTGGTGCAGACACAATAAAAAGGGGGGTTCTTAGAACTATGAAAAAGTAGTTGTTTACAAGTTCACCCTGCAGAAGTTGTGTTGCTCACTTAATGTATAATTAAAACAAGTAGTCTATGGCTTTATTAGTTAGCTAACTAGCCAGAGGGCCAATTTAGTGAGGTAACCCATGCAAAAAGGGCTTGACCATTGTGGTCATGTGTGTTTTTCCAGGATTTTGTCTTATGAAAAAGATTAATCAGTTTTGGTAATCAATCTCTTTTACTGCAGCACAAACTAGCTCATATATAATGAGAGCAACCTAAAAACAACATGTGTGCAAGATAGGGCTGCACAATTTAATCAAAATATGGACTAGTGCAATATCCAAATCACAGTGGGGGCGCAATATTTGTTAAAGGCAAAAAGTATTGTGGTGCTGCAGAGACGTCCCAGCCTACAAGTCGTATCCTACAGACTAAAGAAAAAACAATTGTTTGGTACAGATCCTCACAAAAAAACACACACAATAATAATAATATTATAATTATTAATAATAATCATTTACATTTTTTTTTCATTTTAATACTTTTCAATGAAAATGAGAACATTAATACAAAAATGATCATTTCCTCCAGTATCATGAATCATATCGCAATATTAGTTCAAATAATTGGGAGCAGAAGCTCATGAGGAGCATTCAAAGCCAGCATCGTCCTCTGCCTCTGCCTCTGTCACCCATTCTAGGTCTACACCCTATTCTGACAGACACACACTCTGTCACACACACTCTCCCTTCCTCTACCATCTCCTCTCTCCAGCCTGTCTGTGATGTGTCACTCCCCTCCGCATGATGATTGATAGGCACGAGGCCCTAATCTAAAGGAACATTTCTCCGTGCTGTCCGGCTGCTATCAGCCAAGCAGCTCCCATACACCCAACTTGTGAGCCCATGGCAGGCCTGGCGCTGGTGGCGGGACTGGACATTGATCCCTGGCTTGATCCCTGGCTTCTCCTGCAACCACCGCACCACAACCTACCCTTCCTCTCACACAAAAATACACTTAAGCACATTTGTATTTAACTTGTCAGTGTGCTCCATTGCCTACATCCATTCCCCAAGCCTTTACCATAATGGTAAAAATGCACTGCTGCAATATTGTAGTGTAAAAATGTAACTTCTGGTGTTGGGTCTGGATACAATTGGAACTTGGAGTAAAATTTGAAGCTGCAGTGAGCTGCGTTCATCTATCTATCTATATAAGCGAGGAACCTGTGTCTGTGTGTCTGTCTGTCTGTCTGTCTCTGTGTGTCTGTGTGTGTGTGTGTGTGTGTGTGTGTGTCCGTTGTCTTTAAAATATCTCGAAAACTGTTCATCCGATCTATTTCACACTCGGCGAGTGTATTGCTGGGTACCCAATGAACTTGTCAGTTTGGACAGCTTTAGAAACGAATAAACTGTGAATCAAAATGAGACCGCACAATAAAGGTTGAGGAAAAGGGAAAAACAATGTGTGTGCAGCTGCGAGGGCAGGGCTATAGGGCTTCAAGACTTTCAATCAGGCATGTCTTCCGCAGCGGGCTACTGGCGATTAATAGCCTATGCCTATTTAAAAATGAATACCTTTTTACTTTTATTGTAACTGTGTTATTTTGTGAGTAAAATCTGAATCAGAGAAAGCTAGACTCACAAACACAAAGTGTTCCATTTGAGTAAGCTGGCGGTAATGTCTGATAACTCTGCAGCGGTGTGTGTTCTCCTGTTGGCGCTGGCCCACGCTACCCATGCTGGGGGTAGCAATCCTGATTTGGGTGTTTTTATGATTATTCTGCCTACTCTGCTCATTATCTAGGAAGCCTCAGGGTAGGACGCTCAGTGTCTGTATTGTACTGATACTATGGCTGATATAAGAGAGACATATAACAAACTTCCTGTTAAGTAACTGCAACAGAACATTTTACTATATCATGCAATAGATTAAAACTGCAAGACCATAGACTGATTAATGTGGCTAAAACTGAGGTATGAATACAATACTGATGACTGACACGTATCAGAGCTTTATTTTTAAATGTGTGATGTTAGAAATCTCTTGTAAGAATAGATCTCTTTAACCCTCTGAGGACGAAAGATGCACCGACGCGTCCAAACGCTGTTTGACAAAACTCCTAATCAAAAAGCGATATTACAAAATTTCATTTCAGACATTTATTTACTATTTTAATCATATATAACCTAAGACTTTGGTAAACTCATTTCAAGCACCGAAACAACTCATACAACACATCATAAGTTAAGGTTTGTTATCACAAGAGATTTGAGGAATTTCAAAAAACCAACATCAACACTGCAGTTAGCGCCACCTCTTCACACACTGCTCTAGAAAAAATGTGGGCATCACTATATGGAAAGCTGAGTTTGTTCTGAACATGTTGATATGAAATAGGGATCAGATATATGCAAATACCCTAAAAAGGTACATTTTAGGAAGATGTGTGAAAATGCCCTCAGACCTCAGAGGGTTAAAGTACTAAACCTGTCAGATACTGTATGTTTTAAGTACTGTAGTACTAATATAATAGCAAAATTATACAGAGCTTGAAATGATAGAGTAAGTGAACTGATGTGTAATGTTCCAGTACTTGTTGATAGTGTTTTTCCCAACGACATGATGCCTTAATTTTTTATGCATTGCTAAATTGGTTAATCAGTCACTTCCTACTGATACTTTTTCTTTTATATATTTTAAGATAATGAACTGATTTCTGTCAGCAGCTGTACATAGTATTAGTTTGTCTGGAAGCTGATGGTTCCCAGTGGTCAGCTGGTTTAGGACATCCTTTTACAGCTTATTATTTTTAATCAACCCCACCTTTTCAGTCTTGTTACTGCTGGTGAGCATGTACTGTACCACACCTCTGTGAAAGACTTCACTCTTTTTCCCCTTTTTTGTCTTTTTGGCCTAAACATGTGCATGCATGTGTCCATTTTACCGAACTCATCTACAACATTTTAAAGGTATTAAAACCCACTTTGTGCTATAATTTATGCGTCAAAAATTGCCTACTTTTGCTTCAACTTTAGCTACACGCTTAACTAATACCAAACACTAATGTAATGATAATCCTTTAAATCTAAATGATACAATTCAAGAACTGACCCCAAATTGATCCATTGTAGCAGTTAGGACCAAGAAAATCTCATGATTGCTTTCATTTTCTGTCTTTAATAAGGACATAACATCAACAAGATATAACTAGCACATAAGCACACTCATGTCTCCCACTTACTGTTCATTTTCCCCATCTTCATATCTCTTCCTTATCATGCTCTGTCTCTTTCTCTCTGTGTCCTCTACTGTATCTCTTACTCACCAGTTTCCTTCCTTTATTAGACAACAATCTCTTGTTTTTCCAAGCCTTAAGGGAGTTTGTGTGTCTACAGTTGCACTAGAAAAACCGTCTGAAGTACGTGCTATATTTGCCACATGTGCCAATGTAATTTTGACTATTAAATCAACTGTTAACAACGTGCTCTATAATACTCCACATGCTCAGCATTACAACATGACTACAAGTACTTAGATGGACTATAAGTAGACAGAGACAATGTTTAGAAAATGAATCAGAACAGTATGGCACCCTTTGGCCTACTTTATGGAATTCAGCAGCAGGGAATATAAACCCAGATATGTGTAGGACGGAATAGAAATGAAAGAAGCTAAATCATAAAATCAGTTTCCTCGTCAAAGCATTCTTTCTTTTTTTCTTTCAGTTGTTACCATTAAACAGATATATTACAGCAAGATACTTTAGTGAGCAGTATGTGTGTACTCTTTCTAGATATGGACACTGACCACAGAGTAAGAAACAAAGAATGTCTGTGTTTTACAGCCCTTCTCATGTTCCTTCTGTTTGTTCGCTTCACTCACTGCTCTCTTCTTGCTCTTGTCTGTTTTAATTGATGAACCTCTAAATGACCCTGAGTGTGTCGAGCAAGCCTATCACTCTTTAACTTTTCCATGTCTCCTTTCCCCGGCCTGCGCTGCCGATACCGGCCTGATTGAAATGTCCTTTTTTCCGCGGGAGCCAGAAGGAGTTGTTAAAGCAGACATGAATTAATGATTGAATTAATTATCGGAGTCACATACCGTACAATTAATTTTGTGGCTTTGCCTCAGTCTTTTTTCCTCTTCCCGTCTGTGCGTAGAGAATGTCAAGAAACATTTTCTAATTAATTTATGTGTGATTATCAGGGATAGTTTCTGGAAGGTCTCCACTTTCAATTTGTGACAGGCTACAGCGGAGGAGAGAGGGAAGGCTGCAAGAGATGGAGGTGGGAGTGTGAAGGACGTGCCCCCTTGCACACACGCACGCACACACACACACAAACACACACACACACACTCACTCACTCACTCACTCACTCACTCACTCACTCACTCATTGAGGTGCACACACACTCATGTGCTTAGATTTTCTTTTTCTCTCATACAGTTTCACATTAGAATAACTCCCAAGAACTTCTTCTTTCTCCTCGAGTCATGACTCTCCAGTCAGCGTTGTTTTTCTTTAAAACGAATGTTGGAAATCATTGTGGTTTTTGGACCGTTTTCTTCTCAACATAAATATGGCGAATGCAGACTTCTATATTTTTATAGGTGTGTTTGACATTGTCCTGGTTGAAACATTTGTGGAATCCATAGCACTTGCTCGAAGAATAGGTTCAGACTTTTTCAATTCTAGCTTAATATAATACTTAATACATGCAATATGTCTGTAGAAAGTTATTGGTTTGTGAATCACCCTTCATACTGTATTTCACCGCCAACATTTGTTCAGCAATGTAAATAGATCTGGTGCTGTGCTGATTGATGGCTTTTTCCAATGGTTGGAGAAACAGTTGATCAGTCACACTACTTCACCTACATAGTTATGTAGCTACATGCGTGAAAAAGACACACATTGTGCACAAAATAACAACTCTTATTTCAGTATGATGATTAAAAAATCATCATGAAAAACTTTGAATTAATTGTTCCAAGTAACCACTACCACGTACGTAGTCCTGTCCAAGTAAAAATGGCATCGGTGGGACTGATACATTAGGGTACATCACAACTCCAACAAGCATTTCTTTGGGACTGTGCACAACAAAAGTTGCCCGGGAACCAGACAAATCTGCGAGCTCATGTAGGGCTGCACAATAAATCGCAATTTATTTTGAAATCTCAATACGGACTGGTGCAATATTTGTTAAAGGCAAAATATGTGTCAAACCATTCTGAATTAAGTATTGTGGTGCTGCAGAGAAGTCCCGGCCTACAAGTCGTATCCTAGAGACTTAAGAAAAAAACTTTGTTTGGTTCAGATCCTCGCAAATATCACCCTATAATCTTTTTTTCTTTTCTTTTTCCATTTGATTATTTTTCAATGAAAATAAGAATAACGATACAAAAATGATCATTCCCCTTCAATATTGTAAATCATATTGCAATTGCAATATCAGTCCAAAATAATCACAGTTAGATATTTTCCTCATGTCGTGCAGCCTCAAGCTCATGTTGTATCTGCTCTGGCAGATGTGTCTGGTCATATTCTGAATTAGACAGGTTTCTATGAGACATGCCGGGCCAGTCACTTACGGTGGGTTCCGGTTTATTATCTAATCCTGAGACCCTGTATTGAAGAAGGTCCCTCTGTCAAAATCTCGTCCCAAGACTTTCATTATTTTAGGTTTATGCATATATGCTGCCTTTTTCTAAATAAATATGTTTAAAGAAATTACCACACAGCAAATGTGGAGCCATGTAGTATTCTAGCATTTAAAAACATTGTGTGCATTGCAGAGTGGGAGTTAATAGGGGCTCAGCAGTGCATTGGGCCCCTGAGGGCCCCTGTGGTTAACCACACTAATACCCATTCATGGTGATGCATGTGGTCATTAACATGAACTAGATGTATCCTCTTGGGACAACGCTCAAATGATTTCATGATCCTATACATATACTGTTTTAGACCATGATATATTGTGTGTCACATTAACATTTTGACCTGAGGGTGGCACATTTAGAACCACAGACAGACCAGTTCTAACGTTGGTGGATGAAACTGGTTTACATCATTTTAAAACCGTGTGTTGGATGCACACGGTTTCCCTCCATCTGTCTTGTGACTGGTTGGCTAATGCTGGACTCACTTTCTCGCATGCATATTTTTTTATCAGCAATAAATAAAACTCCCCACCAGCGGTCAGGTGATTGAACTCCAAAATGAAGTTTTTGCATGTGAATGTCTGCAGCATTCTATGCATTTGTTTGTCTTCAGTGAGGAAGAGGAGGGCGGCTCATCTCCTCAACAGTAGCCCTGTCACTTGTTCTGTTTTCACCCCCTTCGTCCTCTGAACAGAAAAAAAATGCTTTTAGTTTTCTCCCCCTCATTTTATCTTTCTGCGCATATTTGTGAATTTGCATGTTTGCTTCTTGCTCTTTTCTGGTGGTGTATGTATTTTGTAGATAAAAGTTCAGCAGTGCAGTTAAGAGAAATTAGTTGGGTAAACAGTGGTAAATGTCAATGATAAAGTTCTGTTGAAGCTCATCTGATTAGCCCGGCTACGCAGGTGTCTTATCTTGCCTGTGCAACAGAGGGTAAAATGGAAATGATTGCGTGGTCCTGAGCAGTAGATGCCTATCCCAGAAATGTCTATCTGCTGCTGAGCCGAGCCTGCCGGACTCCAGGGACCCAGGGGTGCTGCATGGAAGATCATGGAGAGCGAGACAAGAAAGAGAAAAGGAGACACAATCAGGTCTTGGTTGTTGTTAGATTGAGCCATTTTATCAGCCAGCATTATAAATGATGCGAGTTGTCATTAATGTGAAATGCTGTGTAGGATTCGTGAATACAAATTTTGGACTTTTCAAGAGATTTACCACAATAACGAAACATAGGTGGGAACTTGATCAATTTCTGATTGAATATTTATAATCAAAGACTATAAATTAGCAGGATAACAAGGACCGCACCAAATCAATTGTTTCGTGTTATGAGGTCTTAATGATGCGTGTTTTGTATGAACACTGAAACCTGCCATTGCTTTGTGAAAAATAATCCTAGTCTTTGCAGATTTTTCAAAGATTTGCAGATACTTGATGTACAAAATACAATGTATAGTTAAAAAAACAAAAGTATGTCTTAACAGCAAAAATAATGACTGGAAAATCACAAATATTCCAGTTAAAGCTGCATTATTAATATTTTTTCAATTAATGAAATAAATGTAATGTGAAAGGGGTCCACCAACTAAGTCACATCACCTTTTTTTTCTCCAATTGAAACCAGTGTGATGAACACAAAGTGCAAACAATAAATCTACAGTAGAAATCTTTGGTAGAAGATAGTGTCTGTTCATGTAGGATCCCATCACTCATAGCAAGAAGATGATAAATTAGGTTTTCATTTCCTTTAAGTGTACATCATTTATTAATTTAAGGAAACAACATACACATGTATTCACAGATCAAAAATGTTGCCTTAAATACCTGTCTGGCTCTGTAAAATGGAGTGTATATACTGTATAGATATATTATATAGTAACTCATTAAATACAGAGGCGATTTAGACCTTTAGCAAAAACTGCCAGTAGTTTTACACTTTTTTCCATATACTAGTACAGTGCCCGTTGAAAATGTGCCTGTTTGGAGCGGGCAATTGCTTGGCCTGTGGTATTTTGGCGACGGTAATGTTATTAGTGTTGTAAGTTAGCAGAAGACTTAATTAACCTGGGGTGAGTCTGATGAAAACTGATGTGTCTGCCCGGTTCAGCTCTGAGATTTTCGCTGTGAAAGAATAATCTCTGAGATTATTTTATGTTCTGCCTCTGGTTAGAAGTGGTGAATGTAGGCTACAGCTCACATCAACTTAATACTATATAGTGTCTGGCTTTTGTTTGATATTTAGTGTTGGTAAATGGCTTTTTGTTGAGTTTCCTCTTAGCAAAATAATAGACTGAAAAGGGTAGGGCCTTTTTTTCGCCAACCTTATACCACACAACAGTCGCAATGTTCCTTTCAGCTAACATTATCTGCTCGTGCTCCAGGAAAGTGAAGAAAAGTTAGTTTGGTATATCAGCATTCATGTAGCTAACGTTGGAAGCAGGAAAAGAGTCAAAGGCTGAACCCCCCTGCTGTTGTAAAGCGTTCTGCATGTGGCGTCTGTGTGTGACGTGCAGGTTACCTTCCCCCCAAACATGGACATGCATACATACAGTGGTGTGAAAAAGTGTTTGCCCCCTTCCTCATTTCCTGTTCCTTTGCATGTTTGTCACACTTAAGTGTTTCGGAACATCAAACCAATTTAAACAAAAGTCAAGGACAACACAAGTAAACACAAAATGCAATTTGTAAATGAAGGTGTTAATTATTAAAGGTGAAAAAAATCCAAACCATCATGGCCCTGTGTGAAAAAAGTGATTGCCCCCCTAAACCTAATAACTGGTTGGGCCACCCTTAGCAGCAACAACTGCAACCAAGCGTTTGCGATAACGTGCAATGAGGCTTTTACAGCGTCCTGGAGGAATTTTTGGCCCACTCATCTTTGCAGAATTGTCCTAATTCAGTTACATTAGAGGGTTTTCGAGCATGAACGGCCTTTTTAAGGTCATACCACAACATCTCAATAGGATTCAGGTCAGGACTTTGGCTAGGCCACTCCAAAGTCTTCATTTAGTTTTTTCTTCAGCCATTCGGTGGTGGACTTGCTGGTGTGTTTAGGATCATTGTCCTGCTGCAGAACCCAAGTTCGTTTCAGCTTGAGTACACGAACAGATGGTCGGACATTCTCCTTCAGGATCTCTTGGTAGACAGCAGAATTCATAGTTCCTTTTATCACGGCAAGTCTTCCAGGTCCTGAAGCAGCAAAACAGCCCCAGACCATCACACTACCACCACCATATTTTACAGTTGGTATAATGTTCTTTTATGAAATGCAGTGTTCCTTCTACGCCAGATATACTTGGACACACACCTTCCAAAGAGTTCCACTTTTGTCTCATCGGTCCACAGAATGTTGTCCCAAAAGTCTTGGGGATCATCAAGATGTGTTCTGGAGAAATTGAGACAAGCTTTGATGTTCTTTTTGCTCAGCAGTGGTTTTCTCCTTGGAACTCTGCCATGCAGGCCATTTTTGCCCAGTCTTTTCCTGATGGTGGAGGCATGAACGCTGACCTTAACTGAGGCAAGTGAGGCCTGCAGTTCTTTGGACGTTGTTGTGGGGTCTTTTGTGACCTCTTGGATGAGTCGTCGCTGCGCTCTTGGGGGTAATTTTGGGCGGCCGGCCACTCCTGGGAAGGTTCACCACTGTTCCATGTCTTCGCCATTTGTGGATAATGGCTCTCACTGTGGTTCGCTGGATTCCCAAAGCTTTGGAAATGGCTTTATAACCCTTTCCAGACTGATAGATCTCAATTACTTTCTTTCTCAATTGTTCCTGAATTTCTTTGGGTCTCGGCATGATGTGTAGCTTTTAAGGATCTTCTGGTGGACCTTACTGTGTCAAGCAGCTCCTATTTAAGTGATGCCTTGATTGTGAACAGGTGTGGCAATAATCAGGCCTGGGTGTGGCTAGAGAAATTGAACTCAGGTGTGGACAACCACAGTTATAGTATGTTTTAACAAGGGGGGCAATCACTTTTTTCACACAGGGCCATGATGGTTTGGATTTTTTTTCTCCTTTAATAATAAACACCTTCATTTACAAATTGCATTTTGTGTTTACTTGTGTTGTCCTTGACTTTTGTTTAAATTGGTTTGATGTTCCGAAACACTTAAGTGTGACAAACATGCAAAGGAACAGGAAATGAGGAAGGGGGCAAACACTTTTTCACACCACTGTACATACAGATACGTCTTGCTTTATTAGATAGATAATAAGAAACCCTTTGTATATTTGGCAGATATAATTAAATGTTGATATCATGTGTAAACATAGAACACAGAACCCCATATTTTCTAATATTAAAAGAACTACAGTATTTGTCCTGTGTTTCCCATGAGAGCTAAAGACAGAATTGTAACTGGAGGCGTTGGGATTTGTCATTCAGCAGAGGTTAAACCCCACCTATTAGTGTGGGGTCGGAGTAGCACGCAGATAAAGATTTCCTGTTGTGTGGTGTCAAAAAATCAATAGCTCCACCGCGATGTGCTCATTTGATATCAACAATAGTCTTTTTAAAAATCAATTAGGCCGGATGGAGGAGAACATTCAGTGTTGGGTTACACCATTCTTTTTTCCCTTTATTTATCATTGATAACCAACCAGGCAGGCTGTTTGTTGAGGCCGCTTGTTCCTATTGGATGACAAGGTATGATGCCCTTATGCATGGTTATGCATAGTGGTTTTTGCATATGTGATTTTTTGCACACTATGCTTAGTTGGCCTACACAATGTTAGACTTCAGTTCTACACACACAAAAAGTTTACAGACTGACTCCAAAAATGAAAAAACGGGTACCTCTTATGAGGATATCTAGACATTTTCTTTTAAGTAATCAACTTTAAAATACTCTTGGTTTATAAAGCACTGAATGGTATAGGGTAACATGCAAACAAATTGATTGGAAATAAACATCTGAAGTGTCATCATAAGCACTGGCAGCTTCCTAACAAGCCAATAAATCTGCTTCTCCATCTTCAGCTAAGGGTACTGTTTTGGATTCTTTCCAAAGTTGCGAACCAAGTAAGTTTCCACCAAGTAAGCATTTATTAATAATATGACATATCAGTTAAGATAACAGCTCACCTGCAGGTTTAATTAATTTTCCTTCTAAGTGACTATACCTAGAGATGTATCTTCTGAGAACAACAATTAATCTACATGATTAAGTGTAAAATAACACCTTAGTCCCTCATATTATTTCTAGTAGGGCTACATGTTCAGTAGACTTAAATCCTTCTTTTTGTTGGTTCAAGTTAAATCTTTAGTAATGTCGTGAGGCTTGATGATGGCTTCACTTCACTATTACTTAAGCTTTTACTTGTATTTCTTTGACATTTTCTGTTTGTTCTTTGTTTCTGTTTTAATGTAATTTAAAGTGTATTTCTTAAATTCAGAGTGGAGGTATCTTTCTGGAAGTCTGCATGATTGATGTGCTACTTTTTAGGTTTTATCTCTTTAAAACAAAAGCTAAACTCATCATTAAGCCATGATGTGGTGTTACGTTTACTGAACTTTGCAGACTTATGCATGCATGTGCAACAAACTTCATCAAGGCATCCATAATATTACTCCCAGTTCCTGCTTTAGGCATTTTTGCCTTCCTAGTTAAAACAACTCATGAGTTTGAATACTCTTGAATCAAAGTTATTGAAAACTGAGGACAAACATACTGAAATGGGTCTTGTAGTGTTTCTGGTTTATTATCTCATACATGGTGAGTCCAGAGCTTGAGTCACCTTAGCCATTTGAGTCAGACCTTTTGATGCTGCAATATCAGCAGTGGTGTGACATGAATGGGACTTACTGTTCCTCTTAATTGTTTTCCCACTTTAACATCAGTGAAGTCTGAAAATAGTTCAGATGTTTTAATCATTAACATGTTTAGGTTTTAATTGTATATACATAAGCATCACACCCTAATTAACAAAGTCTCCAAGAATAGATTTAATCTGTAAAACACAATAACTTTGTTTGTGTAATTTCCATTGACAGAACTCACTTATTAAACAACAGAACAGCTGGTAAAGTGGAAAAAACAAACAGTAAAATAAATAAAATGGTACTGATCCAAAAGAACAATATCATCACCATTGCTGTGGTCTCAGATAACGGGTGTCTGCCACCTTCAGCTCTGTACTCTCTCATTGTCCCCCCCCCAACACACACACACACACACACACACACTCACACTCATCGGTTAATTGCGTTAGTCATTTCATTAATGGCGGACTGATTGTTTTATTGTGTTGGCTCGTCAAAGAGGCCTGGACGCTCCAGTGGCTGCTGAAGCGTCCGTATTGATAAGCCTTTGTGTGTATGTGTGTGTAGCTGGTGACAGGGTGTATGTTGGTATGATGGTGTGTACATGCTGGATGTGTGTCGGCACAGTGTGTGTGTGTGAGAGAAAGAGAAATTATGAGGTAGTGTGGATTAGGGTTGCAACAAATCATTATTTTCCTAGTTGATTAATCTGTCGGTTATTTTCTAGTTTGTTCTATAAAAAGTCAGAAAATGGTGAAAAATGTCGTTCATTGTTCCAAAGCCCAAGATGATGTCCTCAAATATCTTGTTTTTTGAACAACTCAAAGATATTAAGTTTATTGTCATAGAGGAGTGAAGAAACTAGAACATATCTTACATTTAAGAAGCTGTAATCAGAGAATTTTTTTTTTAATAAAAAATGGCTCAAACCGATGTTTTGATTATCAAATTAGTTGGCCATTAATTTAATAGTTGAGAACTAAACAATTATTTGATTAATCTTTGCAGCTCTAGAGTGAATACAGTGGAGCTGGTTGATATTGACATCAAGCCCATCCAGCCTTGTGTTTTTGGGAATGGGTCGTCTAGCACTGATGGAAAGCATGATGTGTTTTCATGTGCACTACATCCACAGCACAGTGTATAACAGCAATGGGGGTAGTATCATACATAGTAGTGAGGGTAGGAGCAGCCTGTGCAGCCATATCGATAAGGAGCGCTGGGTTATTATGCAGGTCTGTGGTGGGCAGGAGGGGTAATTAACAGGGATTATGATTGTTGGAGGTTTCGTGTTACCCCAGTGGACACAGCTAACCTGCTGGGATTAGCAAGCAGCACACATTAGTAGAGGTGCACCGATAGCACTTTCTATCTACCAATGTGCAAAAATGCAGTGTTTTATTAAACAGACTCCTTGACAACTTGAGCTACAGTCATTAATGCTGAGCCTATAATTAACCAGTTAAATTCTTTGCATTTACATATATGTACATTTTATTACATTTATTATCAGTTGATGAAAATAATAATGATGTGTGTCAATAATAACATTATAGAAAATATATCGTTCTAACTCAGGTAGATGGTGGAGTCCCACCACAACTATAACGACAATATCGTTGGCGTCACTTTTAAGAGTGATGTGATGAACGATAGAAACACTGACAGCCAATCAAAATTCATCTGAATTTACAATATGACATGGAAGATGACACTGCGGAGAGATGTTGCATTTGTTCCACACAGGTGGATCAGTGGCGTGGAGGGACTTTTCCACTTCGTAGAGATACGATCCTTTTACTTAGCTCGGTGTATTTTTGGATTTTCATTAGTACTTTGAGGGCTCCTGGGTAGCTCACCTGGTAGAGCCCGCTTAATACAGAGGCTTAGTCCTTGCCACAGCGGCCGCGGGTTCGGTTCCAACCTGTGGCCCTTTGCTGCATGTCATTCCCCCTCTGTCTCCCCTTTCATGTCTAACCTGTCCTATGAAATAGAAAATGCCAAACAAAAATGAATAATCTTCATTAGTACTTAGAAATTATTTCTCATGTCACAGAAACCATTGAGAGTGAATCTTGTGTTTTGGATGTTTATCATACTGTACGTGATGTGTCAGTGTGGTTGTTCTGGTGATCTGCACATATCTGACACCCACCCGTCTGCTCTTATCCCCCGGGTCTCTCTGGAACTCTGTGCGCCGCTTTTGTCTGTCGGCGTTGTAAAACACCAATATAGCCTAATCCTTGTAGAATTGATGTAGTTCCATTCATTTGTGGTGACTTTACTGACTCAATGAGTGACAAGCTAACAGGTGACTTGAGATTTGCTGTTCTGTTAATGTGACAGTGGCAGGCACATTTTTACAAAGGCAGCAGACAGCCTTACCTTTATCCACAGTTTTTGCTGTCTATGATGTTGAATCCAAAATGTTTTCTCACAGTATTTCTCTGATGATTTTGTGTCATGATTAGCTTTGTAGCTGGCTCGATATTTTCCTTGATTTGCATTAGCAAAGTAAACCGTTTCCTAGTTTCCTGATGGATTAACAGGGCAAGCAATAGACCAGCGTGACATTTTTTCAAACGCCTTACAAACATTTTATTTTACCCATAAATTTAAGACATGCAGTTCAACTTGTGAAATATTTAGTCTTTCATAGCTTTTTAACTTTAATCCAGAGGTCAGCTTCTCCTGCAGAAGTGGATTTTAGTGTTAGGCCCGTCTATGTACACCTAGTGCACCTCAAAAGACACCATTAACACATTTGGATATTTAGGTTGGCCTCAACCGTGCCAAAACAACAAATGAGTCATTAGATTCACCTAAAGGCATGCTTACATGAATGGATATGATGCAACAGGTCATGAAAAGGAATATGATAAGGCGTGTTCAGCCTTAATATCTGACAAACTAATGCTTGTGTTGGGCTTGTTTATAAGTTAATATCTGTGTTGGCTCACTGAGGTCAAATCCTTGCACTGTTTCACAATGAGGGTCAATTGTGCTGGTCAGGCTGATAAGAGTCCCATGTGATGAAGATTGGCCAATGGTACAGAGGCAGACAAGACATTGATGGAGTACTGAGATAAGGAGGTCAGAGTGGCCAAACTGAGGCCCCATGGGACAGGAGATAGGGTACTAGCTGGACAGATGCTGGACTTCAGACTCTGTAGCCAGCAGGTTAGACAGTCTGAGGAGTCATGTTTGGGTTGGTGCTTGACCTGGGACTGAAATCTGACACTGGCCCGACTTGAACCTGGAACATTTGCGTCCAAACCCCAACAGAATTTGACAGCTATTATGTCTCAGGTGGCCAGGCTCCAACAGCCCAGCTATATCCTCTTTAATTTGGTGTTTTCTAACAAATAAATGAGACTAGGTTTTCTTCGATAATATTTGTGAAATGGAGCTCCACCCTAAACCTGAGTCATTCAATAAAAAATGCAGCCCAACCTGACCCAAGCACAACAGGTCAGGTCAGCTCTTGTTGCGTCTGGCATCAGTGTCACGCTCTCATGTGCACTGGGACAAGAGAATGAAAAAGTAGTGCTGGTTACAGTGTGACATATGCCATGACTGGTAAGCAAACTGTGCCAGCAAGCACTTAGTAAAGCACATAGTCATTTTTTTCTGAGAGCACAGACGTGGTTGCATCAGTGTTGATCCTAATAAAACAGATACTATCAGGTCTATCTAGTTCTGCAAAATGTGATTGCTGTGTGACCTGGGTGTCATTCATTACATTGTGTCATTGTAACTTTGGGCTGTGAGTTAAGGGAAACATACCACTTCCTGTGTGACTTTGCTACGACAGTCTTTCCAACAGCGAAACAATATTTCCAACCACTATTTGACTTTAAGAACTCCTTTTTATTGAATTGATGTCTACTTCTCACTGCCTTGCGTCCCTCCTACTTTCTTCCCTCAAACCACACTCCTTCCTGCTCCCTCCTCCTTCCCTCCATAACCCCAACCCCCCCCACCGGCTGTGGGAAAGCCATTTTATCAGCGTCTGTCCGTTGTTCTCTGGTGGGGATAGATACAGAGAAGATAGATGAGTGTTTTGACATGGAGAGTGTTAGACAAACACTCTTATCAGGCCCGCCACTTTAGACCGACCCCCCGAAACAGTCGCCTGAACCATGGACGAGATGAGGAGGGGAGGGGTGAGCGGTGGGAGGAGAGCAGGGGAGGCAGATTTTTACATGTATATGCATTTTGATCACAGAGAGAGGTGGACGGTCTTAACTAGAAAGCTTCCCACTGCAACACTCACTGGTGTTGCTCAAACTTTGTTCATTTATCCTCATCCTTATGTGCCGAGACTTCTCTAAACTACAGACCGCTGTTACTACTGCACTCAGAGCTGTCTTAAGTTTTTAAATAGATGGATCAGTCCTCCATGCCTCCCAGCTAACTGGCTCTATCTGGGCTGCAGCTGGCTCTGACCACAGCCGTCACTTCTACAGTTATCAATTTGAGGAAGTACACAAGAAGTTTCCCCTGTTTGAACCGGCCATGACAGAAAGTGCTCAGCTTGTATCAAACTCCCCCTGCTGTTGAGCTGTTGACGGTTTTTGCTTTATGGTTTGAACTGCTGCAAGGGTTCAGGTCAAGTTAAAGCAACATGCTGCTTCCTCTGTATGTACAATATATATATATATATATATATATATATATATATATATATATATATATATATATATATATATTTTATTTGCTTGTTATGTGCCCTAAGGTCCATATCACTTTGGCACATTACATTTATATATATTTGTCCAAGCTACGGTCGACTTATATCAGCTTCCCTGATGTCAACCACTCCTCTCTTCTCTCTTTCCTCTAGATGACCTGGAGTTCAGAGAAGAAGGCGGTGACAGCAGGGTGGTGGCTGGCAGGGACCTCCATCCAGACACAATGTGGGGCCCCTACCCAGGAATCCTCCAATCACAGGGCAGCGCAGATGATCAAGAGACAGAGGTAAGACCTCTGATGCGATCGCTGTCCAGTAACCACCAGCACAGATCCTGTCATGGTTACTGAAACTGAGATATTGTAACTGTTTATTAATTCTTATATTGTAGTGAAGCTCTTAAATTGATATGCTACACATCATTCTAAACTAACCTCAGTGCATCGTAAGCATCATAAAATATCCGTTATAAAAAAACAATAGAAGGTCTATAGAAGTCTCGCATTGCAAGATCTATCTTCACAGCGATGTGTCAGTGCTGGAGTTTGGTCTGTCTATACTGCTTTCGCTATTCTGAGATTTTATTTTTTTTTTTTTTTTTTTGGGGGGGGGGGGGGGGGTTGTATTTTTTTTTTCTTTTTTTGTGCATTTTAGGCCTTTATTACATAGGACAGCTGAAGACAGGAAAGGGGGAGAGAGGGGGAATGACATGCAGCAAAGAGCTGCAGGTCAGAATTGAACACACGGCCGCTTTGGCAAGGACTGAGCCTCTGTGCATGGGTCACGCGCTCAACCAGGTGAGCTACCCAGGCGCCCCAGTTGTTTGTATTTATTTAAACCAATCACAACCAGCCTGGGCGGCACTAAGCCCGGATGCAGTGACGGTGCCTTTGCAAAATGGATAGCGGAAGGGGCAGGACCCACGCGCCGGATGTCAGGCTTTATCCCAGACATATACATCTGGTGCGCCAGACTATATCTGACCTAGCTATTTAGCAATTGCAAGTTTGTTTTAGGTGGTAGTTTAAAACAGATTAAAGCTGTCAATTACTGTTTAATTATAACTAGTATACTGTTGAAACCATTTGTTGATGAACTGAGTAGTTTATTGATATAATAATAAATTGATCAGAATTGTGATGCTCTATTATTTACGTAAGTCATTTATTTAAAAACAATTTAACTTCACAAATGCACTAAATTCAGTAAATGATTAGCTTGCTTTGGAGTCCCATCCCAGATAAATCAGACATGTCTCTGGTTCTAGCTGCTCACATGTGATGATTCACTGCTTTTGCTGTTTCATATCATTTAAATTGAATATCTTTGGGTTTTGGACAAAACAAGCAAACTGTAGACGTAATCCTTGGCTCTTGGAAATTCCTTGGTATTTTCACACTTTACTCACATTTTATAGACACTAAATTTGATTGATCAAAAAATAGTATTGGTTTATTTATCGCAAGTAATATTGTTATTGTGATATTCAACAATGTTATCACATATGTTCCTCATATTGTGCAGCCCTAAATATATCTTATAATACACATCTTACATATAGTAACACTGAGGTGAGAGTAAAACATTGTTTAACTGCAGCAGGCTGAAAAGAGACCTATAACTAACTGAAGAGATTTCAACTGGAAAGGTCAGAGGTCAGATGGTCGGGTAACAAAGAGAGACAATAAGTAAACACCTTATCACAAATGTGTGTGACAGTAGTTGGAAATGAAAACAGCTGTGTGTGTGTGTGTGTGTGTGTGTGTGTGTGTGTGTGTGTGTGTGTGTGTGTGTGTGCGATTGTTGGCAACAGTGTGTGAGACCGGATGGAGCCCTATCAGAGGCTGAGTTTGTGCATCATGTGCAAGTCCATCTAATCATATGATACTGATGCTGGGAGAGGCTTCCTGGCATGCAACACAAACTATGACACACACACACACACACACACACACACACACACACACACACACACACACACACACACACACACATTCCTACCTAATTTTTGCAAGTGATCTACCTTGCTATACCTGGCTTGCTTGTCATCTCTGAAGTTATTTTCATTTTGTTTGGCTTCAAATGCCATGTGCTAAATGTAGCTCAATACATTTTAGTCCAGCTCAGCTCAGTTTAGCCAGTCCAGATCTGGGTTCAAACTAGTTCATATACGGTTCACAAAAAGGTCTATCCAGTTCAAATAAAGCCGGAAGGAGTTTATACCACATCCTCAATCCTTTCCCCATCATTACCCTCTCCTCTCCTCTCCTCTACTCTCCTCTCCACTTCTCCTGTCCTCTCCTCCCAGCCCTCACCAGACTCCCATTCCATCCTCTACCCTCTTCTCCTCTCCTCCCAGCCCTCCCCAGACGTCCGCCTGTCTTTTATCTCCACATGGCGCCATCCTCCTGGACAACAAACCCCAGTGATTGATTCCTGCTTGATAGGCTCTCATTTCTAAGATTTCGTTTATTATCAGTGAGGTTCTGAGTGTACAGATAGATGTCTGTGTGTGTGTGTGTGTGTGTGTGTGTGTGTGTGTGTGTGCACGAACATTCACCCTCTCTGTCTCTCTTACACACACACATACTCGCTCACCCATCACCTTTTGTTCTTCCCCTCCCTTCCGCTGCCCATACCGTCCTATTCCTCCTCTGAACTGTAAAGTCAGTTTCTGTTCTTTTGAGGGCTTTGCATTCATATGGAAAGCATCTCATTCTGACTCTTAATACCCATTTCTCTCTTCTTCCTCATTTTCTGCCCCCCTCCCCTCCTATCTGTGGATGGAAGAAGTGAGGAGACGGACCTTCGGTATCTGCTGGAGATAGTGGCCGTAATCTCACATTCCTCCTGTTTTTCTCCCCCTGTCACTCCACATCCTCCCCCTCCTCCATCCATCCCTCCATCCCTCCCTGCTTCCCTCCCTCGTGGGTCAGCAAGGGTCAGGGCTATCCTCAGTTTGTTGGAGAGGTGAAATCTGCTCATCTCCCGCTAAAACCAGGGCCATCACACTGCATTCCTTAATTGGTTATTCAAAGAGTTTTATTCTAAAAACAGTGAAAAAGCATAAAGGTTAAACTCATTTTAGACACTTTTTATATAAAAGACTAATATTCAATGTCAAAAAGCACTGTTTGCATGCAGTAAAAGATGAAGATTAATCCAAAAAGAAGTACTTTAGTAAAAGAGACATTTAGTTTCACACCTTTTAAATTGCCCATTGCTACAATCTAGTCTACTGTTCTAGCATTACATATGGTGGCTTGTCAATGCAGTCATATCTCTTTTGAGCATGCATCAAGCGTTGTGGTTGTCTGCCAGAAGCTGTCATAAACTGACTTTTTTATCCAGTTTTAAGCCACATTTTTATGATACACTATTTATATTTTGGTCATTTGTAACTATATACTGTATATTAACAGGATGAAGGGTTTTAGTCATTGGATGTCTGGATCTTAAGTTATCAGAGAAACAAGCTGAGCAAACAAACATTAATAGTGTGTGCACCTGGGTAGCTCACCTGGTAGAGTGTGCGCCCATATATAGAGGTTTACTCCTCGACCCAGTGGCAGCAGGTTCGACTCTGACTGCTGCATGTCATTCCGCCTCTCTCTCCCCTTCCATGTTTGCAGCTGTCTTATAAAAATAAAGGCCTAAAATGCCCCAAAAATAATCTTTAACAAAAACAGTGTGTCGGAGAAACATTGATTTTTAACATGAAACTGCTTCACGCAGTGTTTCAGTTTAGTATGTATGCATTGCATACTGAATGCTTTGAATGAACTTACTGTTACTGTACACATTACATACTCAAAATCTGATTAGAACTGGTATGGACTACCATGCTACATCCTGCCAGTCTAGAGAACGGACCAACAACTTTTTTGACTCTTTTTGCAACATTTAGGTGTTTTAATTATTCCAGTTTTGTATGTAAATTGTAAATACACATACAAATGGATGGCTAGAAATCCATAATGTTGCATGTATTGCCGTGGACACATGCAGCAGCAACTTTCCTGGAACCGCTTGCGCGTCTGTTGGACCGACACAAGCACGCAGCTGTCTGAGCCCGTCTCCATCGCATCCACCTGCGAGGCTGTCAGCTGTGTGTCTGCCTGGCATACTCTGTGTAGGACAGCCCATTTTACCCGCCATGTCCTCATCCATATAGTGGCATGTGCCACGTAGCTCTCCACTGTGAGCGCCATCTAGCAGAGAGCCATGAACTTAGCAGGGGAAAAAAAGAGCTTAAGTTGATTAAATGTTATTTTGTTATCGCCAATCGTTCCGGACCTCTGACCTTCATTTTAAAAGAGATGCAGACCTTTGAGATATAAGTTTGAGAACCCCTGATGTAAAGTATGCTGGGGCAACAGGTGATGTACATTTGTGTCTTATCTAAGTACAAAAGATTTTTCTTTTGGCTGGACATGGGTCCGTGCTTTGTTGAATTCCCTCTAGCGTCCATGTCCCTGCTTTGGAGATGCTTTCACCATCTGCTCACCTCTTTATATGTGCTTTTTTCCCCCACAAGATATTTCCCAGTTGTCTATCCATCCTCACTTCTATCTTACTTATACCACCTGTCTTCCTCAGTCCTCATCCTTGCTAGGCTCTGTGGAGCCCCCAGGCTTTTCCCCCCATCTCTGGGTGAGATTGGCATGGCCCACTATGCAGTCCTGCCCCTTCCAGCATCGCCCTCTCTCTCTCAACTTCTCTCTCAGCAAATGTGATTTTTATTTGGCCCGGACTGATAAGCTATCAGTTTAATACGAGGCCTTCCCAGCAGCACACCTACCTACAGTACACACTCATGTAACACACACATGTACACAAAGAGGCATATTAAATGCAATGACTTTATTTTTTATCCAAACCAATATAAAATGATATGTCTTTGATGTTGTCTTGGCGTGTGTGTGTGTGTGTGTGTGTGTGTGTGTGTGTGTGTGTGTGTGTGTGTGTATGTGTGTGTGTCAGAGATGGGGACTCAAGTCTGAGACTCGGACTCGAGTCGCACTTAAGTCGCACAAACAGCTGACTTCAGACTTGACTTGCGACCATAACGTGCAACGTAATGCATGCGTTATGCCTTATGTGCACGCACTCACACATAAAAATACATTGACAATGGCGACACCAAGTCCTCCCGGAGTTGTGCCTTTTGTCATTAGTTTTGCTTTCAATAACTTGGTAAACAGAGGCAGTAAGCCAACAGCTACATGCAAGGTGTGTGGCACCAAGATAAATGATGCCGGATCAACAACGTCGGACTTCATCAGGCATCTCAAAACGCACCCAGATAG
Organism: Sander vitreus; assembly: GCF_031162955.1. NCBI lineage: Eukaryota > Metazoa > Chordata > Actinopteri > Perciformes > Percidae > Sander > Sander vitreus. Next base: position 36,590,065 of record NC_135862.1, read on the forward strand.
GTCAGTCACACACGCTAAGAAAGTGAAATGTTACATTTAGCATATATTGTCACAGGTAACAAGCTAACCATCGCAAAGTGTTGTGCTAACACTGGGAACAGGCACATTGTATCTTTTATAGTTAGTAGTTGCTGAGGCTCAGACATCCATGGGGCACAGGAGGCGGGACGCACGGATCCATCTCCCCAGGAACAAACGCTGTGCCGGATGGGCAAACTCATGTGATGCGTAAATGATCCCGTGGATGATTTGTATGCTATTAAGTGAACAGGGTGTACCCGGTCCACCAAACACTGGGCCGTCTTGACTGTCTTAATTCTGCACATATTTCTGTTGCTGTAGTCCTGTTTACTATTTCATTATTTCATCCATGCGTGGCACAGCAGATCACCTGCCGTGGAGACACTGGCCTCACTAACCTCTCCTCCTCTGAGTCGGGTCTCCCTCGCGCTGGACTCAGTTTCATTGAGCATACTAACTAACTGTGAAAATAAATAAATAAATTGCATTAGATCAGTGAGTTCAAACTGCTTATTGTGCGTAATTTGGACTGACACTGAGATGCATGTTGTTCTTTATTTTTTGAGTGAAAGAGACATTACATTTAGCATATATCACCACAGGTAACAAGCTAAGTGTTGTGTTGTGCTAATGCTGGGAACAGGCACATTGTATCTTGATAGTTGTATCCATATGATGTGACAGACTTAGGTTAATATTTCACCAGGTCAGAGGTCTAGAGGGATGTATGAAGTAGACCCCATAAAGTTATCCCACAACTGATTTTAATACTGTACTGTATGGATGGAGCTACAGGACATGCTTTGAATTCATAAGATTTAACAATACAGTATTAGGGACAGATCAGATGGCCAGAGACTTGAGACTTGACTTGGACTTGCCCCTCAAAGACTTGAGACTTGACTTGAACTCGAGCTCAAAGACTTAAGACTCGACTTGGACTTCCAAAAAATTACTTGTGAACATCTCTTGTGTGTGTGCGTGTGCGTGTGCGTGTGCGTGTGTGTGTGTGTGTGTGTGTGTGTGTGTGTGGAACAAAAAGAGGCAAATGAGATCCAGTTCTCGCTCTCCCTCCAACAGATCTCCTTCATTAGATTAGTGGCGTGTTAACTGGTCTGTGTCATATGGAAATCCTGCCATTTGCATCTCTTCAGAAAGAGGTGTAAAACCATTTATCTATTTAAATATATTCTGGCTGATATGGCTGTTGGACTTTAGAACAGGGTATAATAATGTTTACTGATCAACTGATCAGCTGGCTGCTGATTCCTCACTGTTTTTGGTTGAGTGAACAACCAGGTCCTCCTCGGCGAGCCTCCCATGGCAACCCAGGAGTGAGCACACCAACTGCTATTCTGATCGCACATAACAAATCTGATATTATATCTCCTCTCCTTCTGATTGGATCCTGCTTTAATTAACTGATAGTACAAGTGCATGGGATTGGACCGAAGTTGCAGGATTGTTGTGAAATTTCAGCTCAGACGAAATGAAAGCAAAAAGAGCGATGATGCTAAAGTGTAGCCACACCTTAAGTTTGTTGCATCTGTTACATCTTCCCAAAGGACAGATGTCCCAAGTGAAGTCTCCACACACAGTGTACCACAGGAGGAACTCCACTTACAGCATTGTCTCTATTGTTATCCCTCCTTCAGCAGCATCCAGCAGCTCACCCCACCCCAATCCTGTCTTTTGCGGAAAGGCAGCCTGAAGGCACGATCCTAGAAGTAGCAGAGTAAGGGAGTTCAAAGCGTTATCACGCCACGAACGTCTTTTCATCATGTTTTAGAAACAAGCGTTCGCACTAATCCCCCAATAATCTCTCCAGGAGAACTGGGGCGATAAGGCGCGCCACCCACGGCTTTTCAAACACTTTTTGGGTAGTCTCTTCTCACTCCCTATCTCTCCTCCCCTCTACCTCCTCTACTCTCCTCTCCACTTCCTCCTTCCCTCACCCCCCTGGAAGGACAAGTGAAGGTGATCGCCGTCTCTTTCTTATTCTCTCTGGAGCTGTTTTCTTTTTCTTTTCTTTTTTTTTGCGTTGACTCTGAGCCGGTTTGTTTACATCCTGATTTTGATCTTTTTTTATCTGGACTCATCAACAGTGTTTCTCTGCCTCTCTGTTTCTCTCTTTCCTCCGCCCATCAAATTAGAATGTTAATTAAAATGGTGCTCCTTCAGAAGATGACAAATCGATGATTACGGCGAGTGTTGAGACACCTTCTGCGATGCCCCCCAGAAGACAGCAATACGTAAGGAAGCTTCTTAAAAAGAAGAAGAGGAGTTTCTATCTTTAAAGAATTGTTTTTTACACCTTATACACTGTCCCTATGATTTTGAGTATTTATATATCGAAGTGGCATGTCATAGGTGATTTGGGGCAACTTAACCTCTCACATCATATTAAAACACACATATCTTTGTTGGCTCACGGGTTGTAGTAGCTAGCAGAGCAATATTAAGGGTCCGAAGTGTGTTTGAATTTTATTTGGTAAAAGCTTTGTTGACATTGCTAAAATTGCATGCTTGTATTTTAGTTAATTTATTTTTCGTCCTCCACCTTCTGTTTTAATAACACTGGTGAGGGATGCGTGGGCGGAGGCGACAATGGCAGAGCCAAGGGTTAGCAGGTGTCTCATTGGCCGCCAAACAGCACCGCCCTTTTGGGTTTTCTTGCACTTCTGACATGTTTAATGGAGACATTTTAAACTGAGGTTTTTGCATGTTCATAACCCAATATAATCGTAACCGTCTGAACGCAGGCTGAAAAGCTGGCCATCATAGACTGGCAAGACTTGATAATGGTTCAGATATGGAGATAATGGCACACACTTTCAGACTATCTTTCCTACTGTTGTATAATTTGTTCATAGAACACTTAACAGACGTTTTGAAAAAAAGAGCCCCTCCAATAATGTCAGTTGTAACGTACTGATAACATCAGAAGCCATGTCAATATGCACACATTCTCTAACCTCTGCTGACTTGTAATATCATGGCAGTATTCAAGACTGTTTTACCAGTTTTAAAAAAAAAGGAAAAGCCCATATGATAGGCCTTTTTTCACTAAAGAAATTTTGATTCGTCACAGTAGGAAAAGCACAGGTGTAACAAATATGATTATTCTGAAATCCATTTAGTTGCTTTAGTTTCAGGATCCTGGTCTTGTGCACACTGGCTCATTGTCACACTGTCTTGGCTCACTGGGACAGAATTGAATAGAACAGAGCCATTGGTAATGATATTGGTAAGAGCTGTCCTTTTCCTACTATGATAAATTAAAATGGCTGCTGTGAGAGCCCATTGCTTAGGGTTGTACTCATAAGCTTGGTAGTCCTTCAGCAGTTACTGTTGCCAGATTGAGTGAATGCAAGAGTTAGTGACCCAAAATAGTAACTATTTAGTCATACAGAAAAAGAAAAAAAATGAATAAGACACCATGAAGTGAATACTGATCTCTGGCTGGGATGTGAACAGTCCTCTACAACTGTATAGTGTGGCATGCTGCTTTAAATCAGTGGTTTTCCAGGGACTCTATGTTTACCAATGAATTATATCAAATAAACCCCTGGAAGATTTTATGTATTTCCTCTTGAAATTATCCCTCTCACATATTCTGTCATGTGAAAATACATCACGTTACATAAACTATAGTCTATATCCTTGACATTCCTTTTCCGGGATTGCTCCATTGCCGCCGGAATTTCATTTATCTCAGCTGGATGTCCGTACCCTTCCTCTTTCTTTGTGTTGGGATTCTAACCTCTGGTGGATTTGTGAGGACTATGGTTAACTGCTCCTCAGATCTCTGCAGGCTAAATCCAGACAGCTAGCTAGACTATCTGTCCAATCTGAGTTTTCTCTCGCACGACTAAAACTACTTTTGAACGTACACTTTCCACCAAAACAAGTTCCTTCCTGAGACTATTTAGCAGAGGCACTGTGGCTCCGTCCGGAGCTTAGCACCACCAAAGACGATTGGGATTGGTTTAAAGAAATGCCAATAAACCAGAGCACGTTTTTCTCCCATAGCTAAAGATGCTGTAACTGCACTCTCACTGGGACTTTAAACATGGACTCAGTCTCTTCCAGCATTTTTTGGGCGAAACCCACATTACACCTTGAGTGATGGCTGTATCGCCTCAAAATGTTGACCCTGTGCATCATGGCCTTAAGGAGAGCCAGCTTTTATCTGTGGTGATTGAATCAATGTGCGCCACATAGGCTACCTGTCGTATGACTTGCCCACATCATGACAGTAGCTGTCTGTCTCTCAGTCTGTCAACCTGGCCCTGACAGAAGAGCCTATCACCCTGGGAAAGGGAGAGAGGAGGGATGATTGCAGAGAGGGGAGAAATAACCGCCAAATAAGATAAAATACTGATAGACAGAAATGCAGCCAGCCAGGCCAGGGAGGAAGAGGAACAAAAGAGACCCAAAGAGAAAGATGGGAAAGGTCCATCGACTAAAACAAAACATGCGAGACAAAAGGAAATGTGAAAGAAAAAGAGAACTAGAAGAGAGGTGAGGCAAGTGTGGAAGAGGAGGGTTAAACGAGACAGAGGGAGGAAGTGTTCATCACTCAGTGGCAATGACTGGCTGGTATCTGCATCTCCCTGTCATCTGCACCGGCTTCTGCAGGGTGGAGGAGGAAGGAAAGAGGAGGAGGAGGTGTAAGAGAGGAGAAGAGGAGAGGGAAAACCTCTATTCTCTCTATCTCTGAGCCTCATCTCCGGCAGTTCAGGAGCCTGCTTTCCAAGAGTGCCTCATTTTCAAATCTCTTATCTCGGCCCCCGTTTTAAGTATCGCAGTTTTATATTTTTACATGTCATTTGCATGCAGCTCATCAAACCTGGCTCCCTCTATTTTTTTCTCCTTTTTCCCCCTGCTTCTCGGAGGTGTACGCCGATATGAGCACAAGGGAATAAGCTTTCACTCTGCTGG